>NC_034609.1:4879583-4971279 GCF_900095145.1 Mus pahari
TTTTTTTTTTTTTTTTTTTTTTTTTTTTTTTTTTCCGTAAGCCTCCCAGGAATGTCTGACCAATGAACAATAACTTTTATTTTAAAAAAAAAAATCCTTAGTAGCATAAAATACTTATCACACGAATAGCACTAAATTCATTTTCCAGGCTCTTAAACATCCTCAACTTACAAGCAGTAGTCAATTAGAAGACAAGAGTATTATTTATACGGTAGTTTACCTTTAACACCAGGAAAGGTCTTTCTATCTACTCTGTAATCTTTGACTCAGCACAGAATGCTGGGCCTCCTGTTCACACGTGGGCTTTTGCCCGTGAGTGCAGCTGATAGCTGTCCTAACTGGGTTCTCTGAGAAGAGAGCTATTGCTTTGACAGTTCTTGAGTGAACTAAATCATCAAACCTTCTCATAGTGAAATAGCAGTGTTGGCACAATTATTCTCAATTATTTTTTTCCATATTGCTTTCTAATGTCCATTTTGGAGTAACCCAAGCCTTCTGGGTGAACATGAACCTACCTGGTGGCCAATGACATCAGTGCTATCCATGTTATGACTAGAATCCAGAAGGATCTCCCCCCAAGTCACAAGCAAGAGCTTTACAGAAACAAACTTTTGAGTAAGAGGTTTGATAATAATGACATTGCATTTTGATATTTCTAATCAGATTGCCATATTCCATAGATCTGGAATGGCGGGCAATAACCATAGAAACCTCAGCTATCAGTGAAGACCAGAAGGAGCAGAATAAATGAAGAGTATCATTTTGTGCCAGTTGTCATCAAAAATGTTAATTAGTTGTTGGTCTAATAGGCTGAAGATAGAGAGACCATCTTGTGGGGTTTCCAGCCTCCATTGACGGGCTTGTGCAAGTCTATGGCCAGTTTTCAAAGTGAACCATGCCTTTGTTACTGCTTGCTAACTCAATCATGCAATGCCGCAAAACTCTCCCTTGTGTCTGTCCATTCTTACTGTAGTTACGTCTAATCTACTTCATTGCTTAGAAATGGTGGGCATTTGTGAATGCTCATAACTTATAGTGCAGGAATGGGCTCGACATGTTTTCCAAAAAACCTGTGACTCTGGCTGGTGAAAGGGCTTGGGACAGCCAGCCACACGGGGCTGTGGAGCTTCAGAGCTGCTTGTCATGTCAGCCAGACAACCAACGCATTCTGTACCAACAGCTGGAGCTTCTGGGAGGTCCTAAACCATAGCTCTGAGAAAGGGCATTGAGGTAATCTGGGAAGGAGGTCACCAACAGATGGAAAACTGTGGTGGGATTCTCACTGGTGAGGAGAGAGCAGAGGTTACAGCTGCTTCGCCAAATCCTCTGTGGCTGGCTTCCGTGGCCAAGGGATGATTTCCATTGCAAAGGCAGGGTAGCAATGGTGGCATCTGCCTTTGGGAGGAAAACAAGTCCTGATACTAAGCCCTCCTCTGTCCTGGAGGGGCTCTGCCAAGATGTGTTGTGTGGGCCTATTTCAAGGGCTGTCTTCTTATCTAGAGTCATTATTTCAGAATCAAAACATGCCTTGATAAAATGAAATGAAGGGTGAAACTCGATGTGTACAAATCATGTTGGAATTTGAAGGCCTGGATTGTATTATATGAAGAAAGGGGGAATGGCATATTAATCTAAGAAAAGTGTAATAGAAAATATAAGCAAGCTTTTACTTCTCTACTCCTAATCGGGATTTTTTTTTTCCTTTGAGTTTATAACACTCCATGACTAATGAATAGCCCAACTTACATAAGCCACGGTTCAAAAATGTTCTTTAGATCTCCACTGTAAACAATAATGAGAAGCAAAGATCCATGACCACATTCTTTTAGCGTTGTGCTTACGTAGGCCAAAATGTGTGAAGCCATATTCTTTAAAGTCTCTGCTTTCTCAATCAAGCAGGGAGAACACATACAAAAAATACAGCCAGCTGATCTAACATTGTACCAACACATACAACGGACACACAACTTCTAACATGTGAGGGCAGTGATCCCTGCTTCTGCCTCTAGGGATTTTGTGACTCTGTGATGAAGAGACACATACGAGTTACACATTAGGTAGTGCTATTGTCTCCTCATCTCCTTTGATGGAATACATTAGGACCTTTGCTATTTATAGCCAAGGAACCCAAACTACACATTGATATTGAAGCAGAAAGTTAATGCATGTAAGACTCTGTCCATATATTAAGGTCTGTCCTGGGGTTAGGCTAGGCAGATATTAGTTCTATGAACACCAGGAAGTGAAAATTCCTTTGGAGAAGACATTTTGACACAAATCACCATCTTTTCTTCTTCCTCCTTATCACCAGTAAGGATACAGCCATGTTCAGTATCATTTTTGTCTCTCTAGATCGGTACTCTTCAACCTTGAATTAATATTCAGCTATTTCACTAGACTTCATATATTACATAGTAGTGTCAAAATGGTAGATACACCTGTGTATGCACTAACACAGAGATAACTTTTAATTTTACCAGTTAATAGTTTAAAGGATACAAAGTACAATTATGTATGTCTTTTAATTATAGTATTTGGATAAAATTATATTACGGTCACCATAATATATTTCTTTTATTTTCTTTTTTCTTTTTTGTTTTTTGTTTTTTTTTTTTTTTTGGTTTTTTTTTTGTTTGTTTGTTTGTTTTTTTCGAGACAGGGTTTCTCTGTGTAGCCCTGGCTGTTCTGGAACTCACTCTGTAGACCAGGCTGGCCTTGAACTCAGAAATCTGCCTGCCTCTGCCTTCCAAATGCTGGGATTAAAGGTGTGAGCCACCACTGCCTGGCCATAATATATTTCTTATGATGGGTAGACTATCCAATTGGATTTGCGAATGAATTACTTTTTGGCATCTCAAGTATGGTCCCTTTAGCTTTCACAATGAGCAGCCCACTAAATCCTGCAACTTCTGTAAGGTGATGTTGTTATGCTTAATGTGGGACACCTAACTCGGTGTCACTTTGCCTCATTTAGGGCTCCAAGATCCTGACGGCCGTTTCCCTTCTTAGAAGATAGAGGCTTACATTGTCTATTAATCATAACTGCTGGCTTTCCCTTTATTTAACAGTTTCAATTGTCCTCTCTCCAGATTTCCACAGGTTCCCTTCACCAGTTCTGCCATTGTTTTGGTATGTGGTTGCCTATTAAGACTCCTCATTTCCTGCATAACTCACCAGAGTTCTCCTGTCTAGCCCTCTGATGGCTTATAGATCTAATTAAATTCAATAAACACGTATTAAGTGCCTATTTTCCAGGCTCTGCGCCAGGCTGTATCCAGGCAGTCAGTACTCAATTATATACGGTTTTATTTATTTTTTAACTTTTCCTCTAGATTGGCCATCTAGCTAACCAGAAAGTAGGCCTTCTCTGAGGATCTGGGCTTGGTCAGAAACCATTTCTCTGTCCATATGCTTTATAATTGCTTCACACAGGCACACAGGCACATAAGCACACAGGTCCACAAGCACAAGGACACAGGGACATAGGCACATAGGCACACAGGCATATGTACAAGCACACAGGCATAGATAGAATCACATGCACAGGCACACAGGCACATGCTCAGGCATAGGTACAGCCACATACACATACACATAGGCACATACACAGGCATGTGCACAGGCAAACACTTGCTAGTTAGCTTGCATTGCCTCTCCAGCTCCATCTGTTGGATCCAACATAACTACTCTCAAGTTCCTCAATGGTTCTTGACATTTCAGGCCCCAGAGCCACATCCCATGCAGATAGCTGACATGTATGTACTTTAGGGCACTCTCCACCTTGTAGGCTTTGCCAACCCATCAGGTATTCTCTGCTATTGTGAACTTTATGTAGATTCTGGAGCTGGGGGGGGGGGGCTTATGATGATCTAAGAGCCATACCCCTTTCTCAGCTCCCTCTGGAAGGAGTGTGTTAGCTGCTGAGTTCTCACGTGTCCACCTGCTTTTGCTTCGCTCGAGAAGGAAAGAGACTTTCATCATACACACCATAGTGTTAGGTCAGCTGCCTGAAGCGGGCGCCTGGGAAAAGCATGGGACCACGTTGCTCTCACTCAGTTCCCGTGTTGTACACTAATTAAGGGGGTGATTCAAAGCTCAGTCCAATGGATATTTTCAGGTGCACCAATTAGGAGTCAAAATTGGAGCCTGGGGCACTTCTCACGACATTCAATATTCAACATTCAACACTGGCCTAGCAAGGCATGGCTGTCACTCACTGAATGTGTTTGGTTACAGTTATAACCCTAATAGAAATTTAAATGCTTGGAAACTTTAGAAAATGGGTCATACTCTAAGCATGCCAAAGAAAATAATATTCTGTGTTTAAAAAAAAAACTTTATCCAAAAATATGTTAATTACCATACATTAATAGGATCATGATTCACATAGTGTTCTGAAACTTTGTTTTTACTGTATATTTTGTTTTGTTTTATGATTTTCACTTGTGGTCATGAAATACTTTTCTATACTATCATAACCCAATGTAAGCTTTATGTGTCATGAGTTGGGAACAAATATTATGTTTGATAAGAGACAAAGGTTTTTATGATGAGAAAAATTTTATTTTAGTAATATTGCTTAAAGTCTTTAAGGAACTGACAGCGTTGTAATCCTTAGCAGTCTGGGACATCACATCTAAGCCTGCTATATTGTCTTCTTCATGTAGCTTGTGCTATATGCATTTGCATGTATATCTTTATATGATTTCAGCAGAAGCAGTGTTTTTTCTTTTACATCCTAAGTCTTCCCTTGTTACACTTGGTGACTTGTGCTTTATTTCTCACCCACTTTAAGACTGATGCTGATCTCCAGAACTCAGCTGTCAGCTCAGAAACAAGCCACCTCCACTCCTTGCTTTGTTAAGAATACAAAAGGGCCCGCATAGCTCGTTTCTTAACCTAATTCTCTTTCATGTAAATACATTGGCCAAAAGGTTGCTATCAGGACTCTTATTCCAGTTAAGAATGTCTATAAAACTTGAGCAGAAATGTTCCTTTAGGAGAGTAAAACAGCAACAGTTTGATTTTCCAACAGAGATTCACTTCCACTCCCAGTGCCTCACATTTTGCTTAGACTCTGTGGCCTGCTTAGGATTTGTCCCGCTGAGCAGGCAACCTTGTTTGCCTTCTCCTAAGCATATCTGTCTCCTGCCCCCACAGTTGTCTATGTCCTGTGGTTTCCCACTTGAGCTGTGTTTAAATGAAAAATGTATATAGCTTCTCTCTCCAACTAAGATATGCTTATCAGCATTTTGCTCGGAGCAGTTTGAAGACAGACATGCACAGAGTGATTCCCTTGGTGTTGCTGACACAGTTCTTGAAGAGAGCAGAGGTTTCAGATGCAGCTTAGCCATCAGTAGCTCTTGGTGGCCCTTTCTGGTTGCTTTGCTACATCCACCAATATCCCTCAATCTCTGAAACCTGTCACCATGACAGAAAATCTGCTCTCTGTGCTTGCTGTATTTCTTTGAATTTGACATTCTTTCCTCTCTTATTCTGGTTATCCTATGCTCCCAAGAGCCTTCTATAAATGTTCAATTCAGTACATTTATGTGTAAGGAACTTCATATAGGACCATAAGGGGCAAGCCAATGCAAGTAGGGTTTGAACTTCTTTCTTAGAAAGAGCAGCTAACCTTTTACATTTCAACTTCAGTGCCCTGATAAAAATGTGTCCCATGGAAAAAATACAGGTTTTAGAAGCTATATTATCCTGGGAAAGTAATGCTGACCTTGTTCCACCCTCCACATGCTAGGTGTGCTTCTCTAAGTACTTCCTCATGGTCTTACCAGCTTAATTGGTCCATTTATCTGCATATAACTTTTTCATAATGACCCACATTTTAAATCTTTATCTTCTTCCATTTATGAAGTACTTGTCTTATAACGGAAGGCATGCAGTGCACAGTACGTAGTCCAAGGTATGATCTTTCTTACCCAGAACCCCATTAGATGCTACATACAAGTGTACCTGTATAAGAGTCATTATTGGCATTATGTATTTGTTGGGTGGTGATCTTGGAGGGTGGAAGCTGCAGGATCAGCTTTTTATCAGCTAGGATAAAGCTGAGGAAATGGATATACTTGTAAAAAGAGGGGAGTCTGCAGATGGTACCTGAGTCTCCCAGTCAGTTAGTCAATGACAGGGGATCAGATTGAGTTTTGAAGAGTAGAAGGACACCATTTAAATTAGTTAAATAGGTGTAAAGTACTGGGTACATTCTCATCAGGAATAACAACTTGGAAATTGCTGTCTTTGTAACTTTGGAAACATCGACTTGTTTTGAAGACAGTCTTTTAATCAGGGGCATGTTGATGCTTTCAAAAGTCTGTTGGGAGTGTAAGATTATTTTGAAAAGTCTTGGAAGAAGTTGTGGAGTCTTTCTCTGGAAACTGTGAACATTACATTTCCAATTTCAGTGACTCCTGGTAGGCTATAGCTCTTGTGACAGTTATAATAGTTGTTGAACATGATAAAGGGCTTTATGCATCGAACCTAGGGTATTCCTAGGGAGTAAACACTATTGGCATTCTGCCACAGGACACTAAGAATTAGATGGAGCAAACTAACTGTCTGTAAGAGTTTGACCAACAGCTTGGTAAATTGTCTCTCTCTGCTTTTTTTCTTTCTCCCTGTGACTCTAACTCATTTCCCCGACCAACCTCGGGTAATGGTCTCTTTATCAGGAGTCTGGCTACTGTTTGCTTTAGGGAATAGCAAACAAACTCTTGGCTTCCTTAAGGCTACTCCTGGAGCAGACAGCTCCATCACTCAGTGTGTTTACAGAAATTAGATATGTGTTTGTGTTGGCACATGAGTGACATTGTGTGAGACTTCACATTCCTCTTCCAGGGGTGGCATGAAGTAGAGCAAGATGGTTCGTGAGTCTTAAGTGATAGAGAACATAATATATGGCATCAAAAGAAAGAAACCATGCTGTTTTTTGTGCCAGAGATAAAGACTGAGATGCAAACTTGGGGAGCCGGCTCTAGGCTGGGATCCAATTGTCTGAAGCACTGTGAATTTTATGAAGGTACCAGCTATTAGGCTCTCTGGGGGAATTGAACAGGCTGGTGAGGCTGCTAAGGGAAATAGGAAGTTGTAAAGGAAAAGGTATTTTCCAAGCTCCATGAGGTGTCATCTAATGGGGCCACTGAGGAGATGCTGAGAGAAGGTTCAACTGCTCCTGTCAGCACATCCATGGGGGACTGACTCTTCCATGTCCTGGCCTTCCATTTCTCCTGAGGGCAGCTAGTGTTACACTGAAAATTACCATCACGTAAGTTCAGCCAAGAAGAAGCTGCATCCAAGTCATGCTAACCCCACCCTGACAGAACTGTGGGTGAGTCAGGCTTTCCTAGGGATTCTCAGGGAACCTTCTGTGAATCCAGAGAAAATCCCTTAGGAAGTCATGCCTAACCAGAAAGACTGCCGGGGCAGCATGAGTCTATCACAGGAGAGGAAAAACACTATCTTCCTCAGGATGAATGAGGGGCCTGTTCCCTCACCACAGTACCTCTGAAGTGCCACCCGGAGCCACACCTCGGTGGTGGTGGTGAAATGACCCATTTTCTGCAGGTTGCAGTCTAGCTGTAAAGACGGCCTCTCAGAATTCTCAGCCGCCCTGTCCGCTTCTCCATTTCCTCAGCTGAAGTCACTCTCGTTAGCTTCTCACCATGAAGGAATGGAAAGCTCTTTGATGGATCTGACATGACACAAATTGCGCGTTTCTGCTCTGCCTCCAGCGGTTTGTCTTTGCCAGCTAGAGACACTCCTATGCGTTACAACTTATCTGAGCATCACTTGGCAGTGCAGACCAGGGTGATGCAAAGGACTCTAGAGTAGCCGAAGGAACTAGTGAGCTCCAAAAGTAAAAGCCATGGCAGCCGTTTTGCAGTTTACTTAAAGTTGTTAAGCAAAAATGCTGAGGAGCACTGACTTTACAACATTTCATGAATTCATTTACTCTATAATTTATTCTGCTTTTTATGTGTTCACAGTCCTTATGAATCTCCAAAAGACGAATAAAATAGCTCATGTTTCTCAAATGGCCTTCAACATGACATAGTTTGTGGGTGAGATATCCCACAATATGAGTTTAAGTACAAATGTCCAGAGGGCACCATGGCATCACAACAAAATAAGATGTTTGATACTTACCACGCAAACACTGAGTATGCGTTGGATAGTCTGCTTTGTCCAGAAAATGTGCATCATGGCAGTGATCCAAACCATTGAAAAGAACTCAAAAGGAAGTTTCAGGAAAAGTGAGATAGTGTGTCCAAGAATGAAATGTTCAAAATATAAATTTAAAATATTTTTTAAAAAAAATGTGACAGAACATTTGGGTAGATATTTGGCCAATGTGCATACTGATTTTGAAAATATATAATGAAGTATTAATAAGTGAATTTGTGTAGAACCGTCTCCACAGTTGTTTAAAGTAAATAACAGAGAGTAAATAAGTGTGTGTTAAGTGCATGCACACATGAATAGATAAATAACTTTTATTTGAAAAAGAATCCTGTCAAATCCATTAAGAATGAATGGTGTTTTTAAAAAACTATGTTATGATCATTTATTCAGCTAAAAGAATGTATTTAGAATATGAATCTTCTAAATGTTAAAATTAATTCAGGTATGTAATAGTGGTAATGTAACAAAAAGAGGCACTTATAGTAAAGTGGAAACAGATTCCTAAGTAAATAGGGAGGACTTAAAAATTGAAAGATGATAAATTTAACATGGATAGATCTCTCTCTGTCTCTCTCTCTCTCTGTCTCTCTCTGTCTCTCTCTCTCTCTCTCTCTTTCTCCTTCTCTCTCTCCTTCTCTCTCTCTCTCTCTCTCTCTCTCTCTCTCCCTCTCTCTCTCTCTCTCTCTCTCTCTCTCTCTCTCTCTCTCTCTCTCTCTCTCTCTCTCTCTCTCCTTCTCTCTCTCTCTCTCTCTCTCTCTCTCTCTCTCTCTCTCAGTGTGTGTGTGTGTGTGTGTGTGTGTATGTGCTTGTGTATCTAAAATCTCATAAGAGCAAAGATCATCAATGAACTTGGAAGTATTTGAAGCCAACCTGACACTCTGTGTTAGTTGACAACATGACAGGATTTTGAGTCACCTGAGCGTTGTGCCTTTTCAGCATGCTTGTGTGGAATTGTGGGAGGTACCATTTCTTGGTCTGAGTGCATGGACTGTGAGCTGAATAAAAGGAGTATGCTAGCGATGAGAGCAGCTGTCTGACTCCTGCTGCCCTGATTATCCTAGCATGATGGACTGTGCTTTAAATTATAAACCAGAGTAAACCCTTTCTCCTTGGAGCTGCTTTTGTCAGATTGTTCTGCCACAAACTGGAGAAGAAACTAAGACAGCAAGTTATTAAAATAAGACTAACTCAAATCAGAATAATTATATAAAAATGAATGGAAATACAGCATATTCATTCTCTCTCTCTCTCTCTCTCTCTCTCTCTCTCTGATTTTTGTTTAACGTTTTTATTTTGTTTTTTTTGTTTTTTGTTTTTTGTTTTTTGTTTTTTGTTTTTTTTTGAGAAAGAGTTTCTCTGTGAAGCCCTGGATGTCCAGGAACTCACCTCTATAGACCAGGCCAGCCTTGAACTCTGCCTCCCAAGTGCTGGGATTATAGGCATGTGCCACCATTGCATGGCTCTAGTATGTTTAATCTTACACAGTGTGATAATCTATAATGGTTACAAACTATATTTGTTAATGGAATTAACTAAAAAAAGAAAATCATCTTTAGTGCATATGTTTGTAGACTATTCAATTTCTAGAACAGTAAATAGTGAAAAATCAAGAATTCAAAGATTGTTCATATTCTGCAGTATAGTATATATTTCTTTACTATTTATATAACAACAATATGTTAATCTAGTAGTAATTTGACATTATTCTTGAAAGTAGGTCTCTAGTTTTGGAGCTACTGGAAAATGGATTTAGATGAGCTGAGAAACCATATTAAAAATAAAAAGAAAAGAGATGCTAATGATTTCCTAGTTTTAGCTATAAAGCTATAAAGAAGTGCTTAAATAACCAACATGGTTTGACTAAGAGTAGCTAATGGTAAGAAAATTCTAAAGAATGTCAAATAAGGAGAAATAAATAAATAAAAATAGCAAAGGGAGATTATATACTGGGAAATAAGAATTTTGACATAACATTCAGTAAGAGTATTACAAAAATAAATAGAAAAGGTAAGATTGAAAAGAATCTTCAGCGTTAAAGAAAAATGTTTGGCCTGGTTAAATATGTAAACAAATAGGGGAATTCAGTAAGTCCTGGGTCATAAAGAAACACTTAACTTCTGGCATGTAATGTGGGAAACCCTGCATGATACACCGGAAACTGCTAGAGAGACAGAATACAGTTCTTAGGACATGTCACCAAAGCATGGTTTTCCTACGTGTGAGTTAGTCAACAATAAAAGAGTAAAAGAGAATGAAGTATCTTAAATATCAGTTAGTGATGAAAATTTATAGGCACAGTAATGGAAAAACAAAGAAAATCAATCTAATGTGCACATAGTAGATTACCTTGAAGGAAAAAGCTGCAAAATAACAGAAAACCACCTAATGATATAAATGAAGAAAATTATTCTACTACAGTAGAAAATATGAATTGATATATCACAAATACTTGAGGAAAAAGGTTAAAAAATACACTAAAGGAAAAGTTATTAAACTTCGAGGATAAATTAAAAATTTGATGAGTATTAAGACCAAAAATTTTAGCTATCTTTGGAAGAATTATTTCAGAGTTCTCCATGGCAACTTTGGATCCTAGATGCCAGTGCAGAAAGTTTATAACATTGGCAACAGAAAGAAAACTGACTTAAAATGTCTATTCACCACCGTTTTCAAATAAGAAGGCAACATAAATTCATTTTAAACGTTGGAAGTCAAATTTCCTGAGTCTACTCTGGATAAACTCAAGAGTTCTATATTCACTATAATAAAATCATCCGGGGCCTACAAGGTGGCTGAGCAGGGTAAAGATGATTGCTATAGGTTAGATATACCCAGTAGATAACCCCATACCCAGGCATTCACCCATACAACCCACACATATATCATGCAATTAACAATAAATCTTAAAAGACATAAACACATGGAAAAAATAAATCATTTTAGGTTAAAATATAAAATGCAAAAGTATTGATGCTGGGGGTTTGATATGCTCTTACATGGGAATTGGCATGCCCACAGGTTCCTGTCAACAGCTGGGTTTTTATGGTCAACAAAGAGCTAGCTCTAGCAGCCAATGGTTGGGTAGGGTGAAGGAGGCAGGACTTTCAGGATTCCCAGATAAGAAAGGCAGAGGATATCCTCCAAATCCAACCATTTGTTGAAAAGTTTCATAAATTCATTGTTTTTAATAGCTGCGAAGTACTCCGCTGTATAAATGTGCCACATTTTCTGTATCCATCCCTCTGTTGAGGGACATTTGGGTTCTTTCCAGCTTCTGACTATTATTAATAAGGCTGCTATGAACATAGTGGAGCATGTNNCCTTATTACAAGTTGGAGCATCTTCTGGGCATATGCCCAGGAATGGTACTGCTGGATTCTATGTCAATTTTCTGAGGAACCACTAAACTGTTTTCCAGATTGGTTGGAACAGCTTGCAATCCCACCAGCAGTGGAGGAGTGTTCCTCTTTCTCCACATCCTCGCCAGCATCTGCTGTCAACTGAGTTTTTGATCTTAGCCATTCTGACTGGTGTGAGGTGGAACCTCAGGGTTGTTTTGATTTGTATTTCCCTGATGATTAAGGATGTTGAACATTTTTTTTAGGTGCTTCTCAGCCATTTGGTATTCCTTAGTTGAGAATTCTTTGTTTAGCTCTGTGCCCCAGTTTTTAATAGGGTTATTTGGTTTTCTGGAGTCGAGCTTCTTGAGTTCTCTGTAGATATTGGATATTAGCCCCCCTATCAAATTTAGGATTGGTAAAGATCTTTTTCCAATTTGTTGGTTGCCCTTTTGACCTATTGACAGTGTCCTTTGCTTTAGAGAAGCTTTGCAATTTTATGAGGTCCCATTTGTCGATTCTTGATCTTAAGCACAAGACATTGGTGTTCTGTTTAGAAAAATTTCCCCTGTGCCCATATCTCCTAAGTGAGGTAACTCAGTCACAAAAGAACACACATGATATGTACTCAATGATAAGTGGATATTAGCCCAGAAGCTACAATTTGCAAAACACATGAAACTCAAGAAGAAGGAAGATCAAAGTGTGGATACTTTGATCCTTCTTAGAAGGGGGAACTAAATACTCATGGGAGGAGTTACGGAGACAAGATTCAGAGCAGACACTGAAGGAATGACCATCCAGAGACTGCCTCACATGGGGATCTATCCCATAAACAACCACCAAACCCAGACACTATTGCAGATGCCAACAAGAGCTAGCTGACAGGAGCCTGATAAAGCTGTCTCCTGAGAGCATTTGCCAGTGCTTGACAAATACAGAAGTGGATGCTCACAGTCATCCATTGGACAAAACACAGGGTCCCCAATAAAGGAGCTAGAGAAAGTACCCAAGGAGCTGAAGGGGTTTGCAACCCCATAGGAGGAACAACAATATGAACTAACCAGTAACCCCAGAGCTCTCTGGGACTAAACCACCAATTAAAGAAAACACATGGTGGGACTCAGTTCTTGCTGCATATGTAGCAGAGGATGGCCTAGTCAGTCATCAATGGGAGGAGAGGCCCTTGGTCCTGTGAAGGTTCTATACCCCAGTTTAGGGGAATTCTGGGGCCAGGAAGCAGGAGTGGGTGGGTTGGGGAGCAGGGGGGAGGGGGGAGAGGATAGGGGATTTTCAGGGGGGAAACTAGGAAAGGGGATAACATTTGAAATGTAAATAAAGATAATATCTAATTTAAAAAAAGAAAAAAATAAAAGAAAGGCAGAGGAGAGAGGGATCAGAATCTCCATGACAGGAAAGTGAAGTGATCAGACTTAAGAGCCTGCCAACATGTAAGAATCCAGGAAAGTGGTCCCAGGGGCCACTCCCCTGCTTGGGTCTGGGATAACAGAGATGAAATATAGATTAACCAAATATTAACTCAGAAATATTGGAGGGGAATGTGTTAGCCATGTGGAGGTTCAGGAATGGCCCAGCCATTGAGCTAATAAGGCTTATTAAAATATAACAGTTTTGTGTGTGTGTGTGTGTGTGTGTGTGTGCGCGCATTTTTGTGTGTATGTTTCATTCATGAATCCAGAGCTCTTGGGCAGTGCAGAGCCCAGGGCACCCACCAGGAGCACACACCAGACCTTTAACAATTTACCATTACATATTAATTGTGGGATAAAAGGGGGAAATCATATTATTTTCATGGATAACCAAATGTAGTTATTAATTTAGACTAAATAGATCCTCTAAGTATGAAATATTTTATGATTTACGATAGTGAGAAATGCAGAATAGTTTCAATTGAGATGCTCATGAATATATAAATTATAGATCAGATTATAATTTTTAAAGTAATATTAATTGCTTCATGTATCTTGCAATAAATGGTTCTGCAACAATCAGATGATAAATGTTTTATATGGCTGCTTTTAAATCAAAATAGATTAGAATTGAAAATTAATTATTCTTATACCCATGCTAGATGATACAAAAACCTGTTTGGGGCTTTGATGACATCACTGATAATGAAAATCAATGGCAATGTATTTGGGTTCTCTAAAGGCACTTGTATGTGTAATATTTATGTATAGTAATATATATATATATATATATATATATATATATACATGTGTATATATATATATATAAATACACATGTATACATATATATAAATACTTCACATGCACATATATATTTACATGCAGACCTACAAAATATTTATCATCTGATGATTACAGAACCATATTACTTACTATATTACTTATATATTACTTAACATATTACAACTAATATTACTTTAATGTGTATATATACATATATATGTATATATATAGGATGCTTAGTTTAGCTTACAGAATATGGTCTAGGAAGTGAAACAATGGCAATCTTACACTGGACAAGCCATGAATCTGGTAGTTTCTCAGCCTGTGAGCTGGAAATGTCAGCAGTCCGAATCTGGTGCTAAAAGGCCCAGAGAAGTCTCAGAGCTGCTGGTTTTCAGTCTACAGTACAAGGCTGAAGAAGTAGAAGTTGGTATTAACGTGTGTCAAAGAATACCACAGCAACAGATGTGGGCCAGCAAGAGTGAGGGCAAGCAGGTCAAAAGTAGTTTCCTTCCTCTATGTCTTTTGATCTGGGCTACCACCAGAAGGTGTCATCCACCTTTGGTGTGGCTCCCCCTCTTCAAATATGGATCGAAGGAGTGGCCAGAGGCTAGTGTTCTAGCTGATTCTAGATGCAGTCAAGTTGACATCCAAGACTGGCTATCTCATGTGTGACTATTAGCATTTCATGAAAAGTGATGCCAGAGTAAAATGGAATTCTAACTTGATATTTATTAAATGTAACAAACATTTCAATTTTATACTTGATAATGGCTCAGAGTTAATTAAACTTATTTAAAACGTTGTGAGTAAACGGTTTGTTCCAGCAGAACCTTTCTTAATTGGTCTGTTTTCTTTGGTATCTTTTCAAGGTGACATTTTAGACATGGACAGTGACTCTCTGTGTAGTCTCAAGAAACTACATGGGTGGTCAGATGAATTTAAGGAAACTTAATTTTAAAAAAGTGTTAGACAAAATTACACATCTTTTATTCCTTTAAAAACCACTCTAATAGACTCATCTGTTCCATTTATCCCTTTAGCTTATCAATGAATTTATTTGTATCCCAACTGTGAGCCTATAAATTGTGCAAACTCTGGCGGTGATGAAGGCATCTTTGCAGAGGAGTTTCAGCTCCACACAGGAGGCCATTTCAACTGTGAACTAGGTAAGTGTACACTCAAATCGACTTTCTTTTTAACCTTGAACGTAGTGCATATAACAAAGCAGCAGTCTCTTGTGCCTAAGTTAAGGGTTTACACTGATAAGATCGCAGAGCTTTGCTGACAAGTGACTTAAAGATTTAATACTGTCTTTTTTTCTTCATGAAAAAAAAAATTTGCGCAAGGTTTTTAGTCTTTCTAAACCTCGATTTAAGGCTTGGGTGTTTGGATTTTAGCATCAGCTTGGCTAGGATATAGCATGTGATTACTGGATCCACACAAGCCTATATTACTGGATCTACATGGCTGTGTAGATGTCTTGTAGACAAGGTTCTCACATAGTCAGTTGATTTTTATGTAAATTATAAACAACGTGATTAAAGCTTTATCCTTGTAATTCAAGGTCTTAAGAGGAAAAAAAAAAACATACTAGAGAAGAGATTCTGCACCAATGGCTCCTTTGCCTGCCTACCTTCTGTATTCTAGACTGTCAGGAGCCCATACTTGCATATGAGCCAATTCCTTTTAAAGAGGACTCTTGCTGGGCATAGTGGCACTGTACTTTAGTCCCAGCACTTTGGAGGCAGAGGCAGGTGAATCTCTGTGAGTTTGAGGCAAACCTGGTCTACATAACAAGTTCCAGGCTAGCTAAGGATATATACTGAAGCCCTGTCTCAAAACACATGCGGGATCAGGGGGAGACTTGATGCATACATAATAATACATTCTCATTCATATATGTATTTGTAATACATGTCACTCCATCTCTCTCTCTCTCTCTCTCTCTCTCTCTCTCTCTCTCTCTCTCTATTGTTTATTGTCTATCATTTATAAGTACTGTGACGGATACAATAAGTTAAAGAATATTGAATCCTAATTCATGATGCAGATTCATTGGACAGGACATTCGGGTATGGCTTGCTCTTGGCATTCCTACCGTCCCTAGCACTTTTCCTCTCACTAACCTTCCCTGTCTTGCCTGAGTAGAACTGAAGTTCGGTGAACAATAGTCACCTGTTAGGTGCTTTTCAGTTTTCAAGTTCTAAGGTCAAGACTGAGTGAGACTCTAAGACCAAACTGTGACTTTTCTGAATAACACCCCTCCCCAAGTTTAACACTGCCCAGTGGCCCTTCATTTGCATTTTTAGGGTAGCCTCTTATTTCGCGTGGTTTTCAAGCTTGTGAAATCTGACTAGAGCTGCTGAGGAACTTATTTATTTATTTATTCATTTATTTATTTATTTAGGGATTGCCTTATTTAAAAGCCAACAGTCACTTCTGGCTAGTAATGGCACATGCGGGGCAGCACAGGTCTTCCTGATAAACTCTCTGCTTTCCCTGCGGTTCCCTCAGGGCCTGCCTTCTTTAACACACACTGCCCACAACTCACACTGAGTAAAACAGAAACAAAGTTACTTACAAATTCCACATAGCCTCTGTCCTCTAAGCTGACTGCCATCAACTGGCCACTTCCTCTATTAAAAATTGGGTTCAGGAGTCCTTCTCCACAAAGAGTTGAGTTGTACCAGGTGTTATCTTAGAAAGCCCCCCTTCCATGGCACGCCAGTTCCCACAGCCCTTCTTGACTTTGTTGCTCTCTCCGCCTAAAACACTGGAATAGAGGCAGATGGTCCCATTGCCAACGGGATGATAATGCCACAGCTGGACTTCTCTTTGCTTCCACTACAGAAAGCAGGTGACTTCTGCTGTTAAAGAAGCCAGCTCTGCATTAAGGGGCCTTTCATGTGCCCGGCCTTCTCTTAAGTCAGTCAGAAGGTAGCTTCTGAGGCAGCTCCTTTATTTAGTTCCTGTTTCTCTTGCTCCTCAAGTTTCTGTTTGAGAGAGGACAAACCCACATAGTGACTTCAACAGAACCACTCTGCTGGGCTTCCCAGGGGCCTTATAGACACTGCTCATTAGCCATCTGTGTCCAGAGGTGCTTCTGAGCATGGCACATCTCAGAACCTTGAGAAGAAAATAAATATCTTGGCCCTAAGTGAGCTATCCGCGAGTCCTCAGGTTATGCGGCGTGGTTCAAGTTCATACCATACGAACGTTTACAGCTAATTCTTGTTTTGTTCTAGGTTGGGCATTCACTGTGCAGTCTAGGTGTACCAAAAATTAAAGCTGTGGTGTACTCAATCAAAGAGTTAAAACAAAAAAGAAGGAGCAGGCCTATGGAGAGGCGGGTGATAGGAAAAGGTAATAAATCTCAGGCCCGTGGGATTTACACAACAAGCTGCACGGGCAAATCCAGCAACTGCCAGCCATGGAATGTGTCAGCGTAATATCACAATAACTGTTACCTGGTACGTTGTCAGAACTCTAAGAAATGCGAAGATCAAAATGTTGCAACTGGGAGGTATTCCAAATGCTTTTCAATGTGTATCTGTTGAAACAAGGAGGCTATTAAAATGGCCTTTAAAAGGCCCCATTAAAATAACAATCCAATAAAAGGAGCGTATAATCGGAGCGCTCTGAGGGCAACAGCAATGAGTGCCAACGTGCTGACGTTCACAGAGGCCTTTTCATCGTCCAGGTTCCTCTTTGTATGCTGAGCAAGGAGCCTCAGGTTTGCTCTGCCAGCAAGAAGTAATCACTTTTAGATCACAAAGCTTCAACACAAGCGCACATCTGCATGTGTGAATACAACTGCCTGGCGCAGCTGAGCTTTGCAGGAAATGGAAGTTAGCTAGAACTAGCCACAGATTGTTTTAAAAAAAAAAAAAAAAAGTGGGGTCTTGATTCACTCACCCATTAGATATCAATATTGGGTCCTAGAAACTAGCTAAATCAATTCAAGTTCTAGCAGGACTATTATATACATTGAAAAAATTAGCATAAACATTTTTTTAAAAAAAATAAAATCTCACTGTGTGGCCCAGAAGTGGTCCCGACCCTTACATCGCCATTTTGGCGCTATGATGTCTAGATTTCATAAACTTCTGATTATCAAATTATTTAATAATATGTGAACAGTGGAAAGGAAAATAATAGACTCTGAGGGACTGGAGACAGAGAGCTTACTAGGTCAAGTGCTTGCCAAAAAACATAAGGACCTGCATTCTAGTCCCATAACTACACAAACCCCAGCATGGTGGTGTGAGCTTGTGATCCCAGAACTTGGAAGGTAGAAACAGGCAGATTCCTAGGACTTTCTGACTAGCCAACCAGCTTGGCCTCATTGGAGTCCCAAGTCCAATAAGAGACAGCAGATGAAACAAGGTGGTCAGATCTTGAAAAATGACCCGTGAGGTTTACTTCTGATACCCACACATGCACACCAACACACACAGGTGCACAGGTATGCACACACGTGCACACGTGTACACACACTCATGATAGCAAACACATACATACACAAAAATGATTTTTGAATATTTTAATACTCTTAGCTAACTTTTACCCAGTCCCACTTTCTGGCCCTCTGCTGAATTCGATCATCTGGTCTGAGTTTCTTCAGTGCTTTCTGGAGGGTCTAGATTTGTGTTTTCTCTTTCCCTTGGCAACTTACTGGGTTGAGTGGTATAACAAGATATTTCTAACTTCCTTGCCATTGTATTTTGAAAGGTTTTCTCTCTCATCTGAACACCTCTCATACAGGAAGTCTGTTACTCATTTCTTTACCTCTTACTGCGCACATGCAACTTGCCTATATAACTATTTACTTATTTCCCATAAGTCCCTTTCACACACTACTTGTTACCGACCAGACTGTTAAATGCAGAAGACATGACAGGCAGAGGCAAGGCAGACTTGAAATGTACCCAGTTCCTCATCTAACACTGCCAATGGCTCTCTGTTTTCACAGGAATGTTTTGAGCCCTTCTGTAAGCACTGGAGGCCCCTACAGACCTGTGGGATGTGCTGCCTCACACTTCTACCCAGCATGAACCCTCTTTAAGAGCCATGCCACTCAGTAACCTCTCTTTCAGATCTCTCCAAGGTTGATGTCTGTCTCCACTGAATTGAACCCACTTTCTTTTTCCCTCTTTCTCCTCAAAGTGCTTTCTGCACTAAGCGGGTCCATATTTAATCTTGTGCTGATTTAAGAAACTTACTCTGACTAGAAGGCATCTCAAATAGTATGTCACCCTTACAATAACATGCTGTTATCCCTGCAGGACCTGAAGTTAGATTTAGGACATGATTTTGATTCTTTTCTTCTCACCAATCCATTTCTCCTTACAGGATATCTCAAGTGTACACCCCCATTTTATACCCACTCCTTCTTGAGAGAATGCACTTAAGAGCTCACCTGTTTGGGGTGCCAAGTGTCCCCATTGCTCTGTTTCTACTCTGTGCTGGAACTGGGGACCAGTGATCCTGGGTCTTTACAGCAGCAGAGAGAGGACTTTTTTAAACATGTATTTCAGATGCTGTCATTCTCTAGCTGCAACCCTTAATGGCTCTATGCAGCACTTTGAATAAAGCCCGCCTCTTTTCTCCTCTGCTGTCTGTTCAGGTAACATGGATAGTGGTGATGTAAAGATGAAGGTGCTTAGCCTGCAAGGTTAGGAGTCAATTTATCCTCCGATTTGTTAAATAGGGCTGCCAAAATTAGCAAGGACAAAATTAATACCCAGTTAAAACCAAGTTTGAAAAAAATAGTAACCTGGTTTTTCCTACTGTTTTTTGTTAACCCTAACCCTAATTGTTGTGGTACTAAGGATTGATCCCAGGGTGTTATGCATGCTAGATGAAAAACTCTGTCACTGAGTTACATCCACAGCCCAAAACACACCACTTCTATGTATGCCCATACAAAATTACTGTGTACATACACTGAAAAAAACATACTTAAAATTCTTCAGAATTCAGATTTGGCCAAGTGTCTTCTGTCTATCCGGTGACCTTGTTTGTAAGTTTTTCACAAACCTGCCAGATTCTTGCTGTGAGTCACTTGTTTGACAGTTATGACGTCAATATCCTTGGGACTACCATTTCCCAGCTACTCACTGGAACACAGTTGAGAAAATATTGCTTTATGGGAAAAGGGTACTCAACTGATGGGAAGCAATCAATATGACTTCTACAAGTTCTAGACTAACAATCTGGTCTAACAGAAATAACACACAGGGGACATGTGACCCCCTTCGATAACCAGAGCCATTCTTGAGGACTCTCTTCTTGAGTTGTCTTATTGTAAACTTTGAGCCTTTATTGAGTCCAGTTTGGGGCTCAATTAACAGTCAAGTATGAAACCAGAATAAAATATATTATAGGATAGATTCTTCCATTAAGATTATTTTACTTTTAAATTGTGCATGTTTGTGTAGGTGCCAGTGGAGGTCAGAAAATGTAAGATCCAGATCCCCTAACACTGGAGTTATAGGAGTTTGGGAGTCACCAAACCATATTGGAGAAAGAACTCAGGTCCTCAACAAGATTGGTGTGTGCTCTTAAGTACTGAGCCATCCATCTCTCAACACCAGGATAGTTCCTTTTGAGTGACAATTGGCCCTGTACTTTACTCTGTCCCTTCAATTCTTGGATTTATGCTTAAATAATGTCTATGGCAGTTATGAATTAATGATTTCTGTGTTGGCCATAGTCTTCTATAATTAAAGATAAATAAGATGATGAGATCTAGATTTTCCCCACATGAGAAAAATTTGTGGATGCAAAAATCTCTATGTTCCAGGGATGTGTGTTTTTATAATCTTATGCCCCAGAAATCTAGATTTAAGAAACACATGAATCCTTCAAATTTGCCTTTGAGAAAGTGAACATACCTTGAGTATCCAGGTTCTGCTTACTCTCTTCCATTAGCCAGCTCTCCTGTCCTTGGAGCTTCATCTCAGTGCATGTTTGAGCCTTTCACAGCTAAGCCCATTTAGTTAGAACACCCAGAGAATATTAGAAGAAATGTATATTTCTTCCATGCATTGCACACAAAGCCCCATGCCTTTAAGGAAAAGGACACTGGACAGTTCCTTCAAGGAAATGTCCAGGTTCCTGATTGTCAGTACCATTCAACACTGAGAACCGTGACAGAAATACAGCGCTCAGTCAATGAGCACCTCTCAGAGCAAGAGTGGAGTATCTCACAGTTCAGTTGGAGAGTCTAGCTCTTTCCAATCCGTGACACTGTTTGGGGTCCCTTGGAAGAGATAGAAGGGTGATCTGAGACTGGGGAAAACTTTTTTATGCAATGATCCAAATATTCAGGCAGTGTCTTTATTGTGGGAGTTGCAAGGGAGACATGAGAAAACAGACGATTACACGGCCACACCATTAGATGAAAACACAGCCCTACAATTCTATTGCAATGGAGCTGCTCTCTGTTTGATCATTGATTATTTTATTGGTTGACTTTGAGTTAGTATTTTAGAAGTATGTCATTATGAAAAAGTATAAGCATTCCTTAGAAACATCTCTATATCTATAGGTGTTTACCTATAAAATACACTCTGCTTTCTTAATTGCCTCTTCTCCACTTCTTTGCCACATTATAATTTGGAAATGTATTAACATTCACAATTACCTCTCCCACCTGCTCAGCCAGTTCAGTCTTGTGTGGAATTATTCATTAATTTTTAAAACTTCATTGAGTATGTATCCAGTTACAAAGTAGTCTACCAAGATGATATTCTGAGAAACACAATTTGAATTTAACTATAAGGAATAGTGGCTGCTACAGGAAACACACACACAGACACATAGAATCAAATAGTTTTTTTTTTTTACTGTTTCTACAAGTCTGAGTACAGGTGGGCATGCACCTCTGTTCAGAGTATTCAGGAGGCTAACACTGGCTACTGGTCAGAGCTGTGCTCTTATCTGACGCTTGAGTTTTGGTCCAAGCTCATCCAGGTTGGAGGGGAAACTTTAGCTCCTCAATGTTGTAGGACTACCTGCATGTAGGCCCTATACCTTATCACCACTGTTGGGTCTTCAGGACCACCTCTTCTGCATAGGGACCTTTCCATAGTATAGAAGTTTGCTCTTTCAAAGATGGAAGCAGAATTCCTCTTGTTTAGGGAAGTACCCCGTCTTGTTCCAGGGCTTACCTGATTAGATAACATACACTCTATATCTATTATAATTTTAACATATTGTATATATTATATATATATAACATACACAGGGTTAATATAATTGTTTTTATTAAGTTTCTTGCTCATTAAAAGCATTACAATTATAATAGATATAATATATGATATACAATATAATACATGTATATAATAAATATGTATAATATATTATCATTTTTAATGCTTTTAATAAGCAAGAAACTTAATTTAGGGCTTCAGAAAATAGTATCTACTTAATTCTAAACAGATTGAATGAATGTAAGACAAATGAGTGTTTTTCTGAGTGTTTTGCTTCATGAGAGGTACAAAATTATAGTTAGTTTCTATTGACTAACCACCGTCTCCATGTTGGCAAAATTGATTTTGTAATTTAATGAGGAATCACAGTTTGCCATAAAAGTAATGAATATGTATTTTTCTTTCAAAGTAATTCAAATCGCACCTCCCACTCCTTTGCATCCATTGCCCTATGGCTTCTCTACCTCTTTCATTTGCCTCTAGAGGTCAAGGGCAAGCAATCGGAGAAAGGCTGGGAGAGCAGACTGAGACTTTACAAAAAATAGGAGATAAATGAGGCAATTCCTTGTCGCTGGAGGTCTGTACTGAAAACTAGTAGCTCCACAGAAAAACAGTAGCTGCCTTGCATCTTGGGTGGCTTTGCCTTAACAATACATCACATTTATGATGGTGCGTGTCGTAGTTCATTAACTTGCCTGTCCTATTATATTTGGTTACAATGGGAAGCTACTCAAAAACAACATGCCTGAAATTGAAGACAGATGGCCAAGCAAAGGGCTAAAGAGCTTCTTAAAATCACTTACCATTTCCTTTTTTCTTACGTTTCTCTCTGTTTATTGCCATGCCATGTAAGAACATTTACACCCTTTCAAAACAAACAAACAAACAAACAAACAACAAACAAAACAAACAAAACATGGTGACATTTCTTTGGAAAGTATGAAACCAGTAAAGAATTGGGGCAAGTTGATATTCTCTTAATAACAACATCCCAGGGCAATACTATATATCTCTATATTTGCATAGGTTTATGACTACAGAAAGATAAATGGAGGCATGTTGCTTCTGATGTATCCCTGCAAGGGGTTTGTGTGGCTTAGCCGTCTGTCTCCTGCTGTGGCAATTCCTGTAATGATTCCTCATCCATGGTGAATGGAATAAGAGTTTCAGGAAATCAGCTCACTAGTAACATCCATTCAAAGTAAAAGTGCAGAGAACTACAAAGCTGTGACCTTAACCAATGGCACGATGGTGGCTTTGATCTGGCAGCCTGGAATTTATAGCTTGCAGTAGGTCCATTTCTTCTTAGGCATGCCCTCATCTCACAGCCTCAGGACTCAGTGTAAAGGCAGAAATTGACCTTGGGTGAAATTTTCTTCTTGCAAATTTGTGCACGGATACATCTACACATTGTGCTCCATGGGAAAATAATAACCTTTAAAAGACTGTTGATTATTGTACACTTTTATGGGAGTAAAACATGCTTGAAATTTACTATCGTAACTTGGTTTAAGTATACAACTGAATGGGGTATATTTCACACAGTTAAAAATATGTTTCTAGAATATTCAGTCAGCACCAATATTTTCATCATTAGTCCCTTGGGCTGGCATGCAGAGCCATATGCATGATTTTTGCTAAATTGTTGGAATAATGACATCAGAGACAAACTGATTTGGAATCAAGAGTGAGAAAAGAAAAACAACCTTCAAAAGACATTTGCAAAACCTGCTATTCCCTACACAATTTTGTCCTGGGTTTTGTTTACAGGAAAGGCAATTATTGGGCTCCATGATATGATGATATGCAATTATATTCATCTATTCATTTTATATTCTAAATGATGAAGTAATTGCATTGAAAATTATAGCAAGAAGTTCTTAACCATGTCAGAACTAGATTTAGTGTGTTGTTGCCAGAGACAGACACACGGAAAGAACAAACAGCACATTTTCTGTTTACATTTCAGTTCCCAAAGATAATTGTTTAGTCAGGATGCTTAGCCTTGATTGTGGGTCTTTAAGGGTCACTAATAAAAGACTCTGTTTAGATTTTACAAGTTTATTTGAGCTGAACATCCCCATCCCCATGAATCTGAGCTATAACAATACTTAGGAGTGGCTCCAGTGTTCGTGGTATAAAAGTGGTCTGTGAATAAGTGCTTATATTTAGAATTTGCCTCAACACAAATACAAGTGAACAAACTAGTTAACATTGACAGCAGATGCTTGCTGCATACATCTATAAAGAGAAATTCTGGATTTTCCTATCCAGCGGTTTAGATATACCACTTTCTGATCAATCCTGAGTCACTTCTAGAATATCTCAAATGGTAGAGTGAATACAGATTTTACTTGTTTTGTCAATTTTGTTATGTGTATGCATCTTTAAACTTCACCATGTGGCTTTAAATTATTTTTATAGCAACACTTTCCTGACTGTGCTTGCATACCAATTGTTGGCTAAAATATAACATGTCACATCTAGAATTGGCCAAGCCTAAGGTATACAGCAATGATGAAGGCAGTAACCCTTTACATATATATGTATATAACTTATATAAGGTATAAAACTGTATTAAACTTGTCATATTTTATTAGAAATACATAATGAATTTTCCTTTGTATCAACAACTGTCCAGTAGTTAGGTATTGTATGTTTACTATTTAGTCATGAATAGTGCCTCATTGAACAGAGGAATAACAATGTATTTAGCCACTTCTTACAAAATGAGCATTTGGGTATCTTCTCTTGTAAAAATTTCCCCAATACAAATAAGTGGAAAGCAAATGATTGATCTCTTCAAGAAAACTTAAAGGGTGTGAGAAGATTGAATCTGTGGATCATAGTTAGCATGAGACTAGGAAAAGGAGCCAGAGGGAGCTCCATGAGAGGCATGAAATATGTGTGTGCTTTACTCCTATGCCTTGGCATCATTTTGTCAATGCACCATCATACATCAGTGGGTCTTAAGGACTCCCTGAGTCTTGCTGTGCTGAGTCACTGCCATCATTCCCTGTTAATGTGTACTGAGTTCACATACTCACCTCTTCATTAGTACAAGTGTGTGCACACCATCTCCATGCTAATGTGTACTGAGTTCACATACTCACCTCCTCATTAGTACAAGTGTGTGCACACTGCCTCCACACAATTCACAGAACATAGGATGGCTTTGAAACTTTTGTGGAGAATGGACTTTGAAGATTTGGTATTGTTAGCTAGCAGGGTATTTATGCATTGCATATGCATACATAGTTATGTAAGTTATGTAAAATATTTTAAGTAATAAAAGATTGCATACTTGGCTGGTGCTTTCTAGTCATTGGTTAGCCATGTGTGGCAGAAAAAAGAAATAGAATCTCCTTTGCTCATCTCCTGTCTGTGAAATGAAAAACCTCACAATGTTGTTGTGGTCAGAGATGACAGGAACATAGAAAATCTTCACAGAGGAACTGTAAAGTAAAGTGTTTGCATTTCCTGAGGTGCCTCTTGTGTTTTATATTGAATATTTCCCCATGCTTCAAGTGTGGTGTTTGGGTAGTATGGACTCTGGAAGGTGGTGATAGATCCATGACTTATTGGAAACAGGCAGTGAGCAAGTGCAGCCCAGACTAGCAGTGAAGATCAACTGTCTGGTGTGGAACAAGAGGGCTGGGGGAAGCTTTTGTCAAATCCTGGGGAGAGACCTGGCTGAGTAGGACTCTATGCTCACACTTGACACTTCTCTCAACTTTTTTGGTTCTGTCTCAGATGGAAGGGCATTAAGTAACTGCCAGGGGCATTTAGATATACCAAAGGTTGGGGGAGTCTTGAGTGGTAGTCAGATAAGTGTGTGAAAACCAGTGACAACTTCCTGAAGACAAAGGAAGCCTGTGCATGTTTACATGTGATCTAAAAGTCCTGTGGAGAAGGACAAAGATGAATAAAATCACTGTTAAAGGATCAGATGGCTGAGACGACAGAGGGAAATCAGAGCAACAACTTGCTGTGCAAATGGAATAATAGCAACATGCCAGAACACATCAGAGAAATAACCCAAGGAGGAAGAGAGATTAATGGTGGATACAGGAGGAGGCAAGGGTTATCAGCAGCTGGGAAGAGATAGGCTAGAAGCCAGTACAGGGTCCTGCTTCCGACAGGTAGCCTAAAGCATGGGAGAATTAAAATTGTCATCAAATTTGGGAGCAGTGGGAAGGAAAATGGAGACTTTCAAGGGACTTGAAAGTGTTGGCAAATCAATGTGATTTTGTAGGCAAATAAAAATGCCTGATAGGAGTTCTTTAAAGGAACTATTGAGGGCAGCAGCTGACTCTTGAAACCCAAGTTCATTGTTCAGTCTGATGAGCAGGAGGGAGTAGGTGGTTTTTTTTTTTTTTTTCTTTTAGTATGAGGGCATGTAAGAGAATCAAAATTGTGAGTCTGAAAGCAGTTCAAAGAGAAGTCCGTTCAGAGACACTTAATAATGCAGGAAGAACTGCCAAGGTAGCAGAATTGATTCTTCATCTCTCTATAATTACAATCAGTCTCACTCATTGTCCATATCCCCATTTCAAGATTTCAATTGATATGCTAGGTACTGTCAAACATACTAGGAAAATAATCTCAAAACCACAAAATCTCCTATTGGTTTAGCAGAAAGACACAGCTATACACCCATAAATGACCAAAAGCTGGTATTTGCTGTTTGATTGCAGTGTATTGAAAGCACACCGAAGCCCAAGAAGGGTGTGCATCTCCTCTGCTTCAGGAGCCAGAGTGTTACCTTGTCTTCAGAGAGAAGGTTATACCAGATCTTAATGCTAGAAAGGAAGCAATCCCTTGGCAGTCAAGTGTGGCTGTGTCTGGAGAAGGGGGTACACAGAGTCCTTTTTCCTTAGGACACAGGCAGCAGGCAGCTCAGAATGGGCAAAGCCGCAGCTGAGTGCAATTCACCAACCCCACATGCTCTGATTACCCTTCCATCGCCTCCTAAGACAATTAAAGCAACACTGGCTTGTCTTTATAGTGAGGACCTTCTGACACCTGTGGAGAACATACATTCAGAGTCAAGATTGTGAGATAAAAAACGATTCAGAGAGAAGTTCACTTAGAGATAGTTGATAATGCAAGGAGTTAGCAGACCTCATTCTACGTATCTATACCGTTATAAATCAACCTCACTCTCCACGCCTCCACTCAGCAACTTCTCGGAAGGGAAGGGACGAATGTGCTCACCAATGTGGTCTTGGGATATGCACTTGGATGAATTCAGTCAAATGACAATGCACAAGTGATAGAGCCTAAGCCATGTCACCTGTAAAGACTGTCTTCAAAGAGGCAAAAAGTCTAATGTCCCCACCACCCAGACACTAGTTCTTACACATCTTACTCACCTTTCAATCCACTTGCCTCCGAACCCTGCAGATATCTGGGATGGACTAAAGCATTTGTTAAGTCAATGAAGCAATAATCACAGAACAGATGGAAAGAGGGGGAAACCTAGGAAATCCACATCGCAGAGACAACAACAACAAGAACAGAGACAATGATGATGACATTCACAATCATTAATACTCATACTAATAATTAGTTATACCTATAACTTAATGAGCACTTACCATCAGATGGTGAGCACTGGTGATGAGTAATTTTATTTCATTCTTTCCAAACATAATCAAGAAATTTATGTCTCCTTCACTCAGGAAGACACAGGCGCTCAGGAAGACAAGTTCTGGACAGTCCTGGGAGGAGCTCAAGTGCAGGTGTAGAACTCTCACTTGATCTGGTCGGCCAGGCTGCTTTGCTCTGCTTACTGCAATGGCTAACGGTGGCATCATATAAATGAGAGGCCCCCCTAGACCCCCAGTTTTCTCCCACCAGCGCTCCTGCCACCAGTGAGGTGCCACCATTGTATCATCTGAAAATTCTGTAACAGCTACAAAGGAAATGTCCTGAGTCCATAGTGCCATCATTGCTGAGCTGCCACCTCCATCCTACTTCATCTCTGGCTGTCTGCATGTCACCCACAGCTGCTAATTGCCTTCATTGGCCTGGGACACTCAGTACCTTCCTTTGCCTCTAAACCACCATGCTGTGCATGACCTCCTGACCATGCCCAGGCAGAAAGGCCATTGGATAACAACAGACTGGCTGTAGTGGAGTTTGCTGCTGAAAATTAGGGATGAGTCAAGACAACTGTGACCTGTTAGCATAATTTCTCTTACATCTTCCATGCCACCCCCTCCTTTCTTCTCTCTTCCTCTGTGTGTCCATTTGTGTTCCCTCACCTTTTCTTATTCCTTCTGACTTTCTCTTCCTTTTGCTTATTTCTCCCTTAACATGAGATGACTGTATTCTTTATAACAACAGATGTGCAGACAAGAGGCCTAGGGATATGGCGCAGGATCTTTTCTAGTTAAGACATATGATGCTTAGTGTCCTTTAAGGGGCATGTTTTATTGTGTTCTTCAAAATTTTCTTGTAACAGGAAGTTCTCTGCTTTCTAGGGCAATCTCATCCATCTGTCATGGACCATTGAAGGAAGACTATGGTGTAGTTCATTATAAAATGTGGGATATCCATAACAGAAAAAGGATGGTGTTATTATAACCCATTCAGTGATATGAGTTTGGCACCATTTATTGAACTGAGAGATAATGTGTAGTAAATAAAAATCAGTAGATTAACAAAATTATTTCTTTTGTTCAACATGGGCTTTATTATTACACTATTAAGCATTATTGCTCCATGTGTGTGCATCTGTTAAAAACTGTACATTATCTGTCTACTACAGAATGCCTCACTAAGTTTAGAAGGGATTATGAATTATCTGTATGTAAGAACCAATTCCAAGTATATTTCTCCTTTACAGATTTTTTTCATTCAAATGAATGTTGCTTTAAACAGTGTTCTGCTTTTCCAAAGTTCGAGTGCACATTGCCATTGGCTTCTGGTGCATTTGCCTGACTACACGGAGCTCGAGTGCACTGAACTGCTTTCTCAGCTGAATCATGTGATGTAAAATTAGTCCCATTAAAATCATTGCAAAGATATGCCATTAATGAAGTCAGCACCATTTTTTAAAGATTTATTTTTATTTTACGTGTATGAATGTTTGTCTGCTATTATTGTGTATTATATGACTGTAATGCCTCTGGAATCCAGAAAAGGGCATTACATCCCCTGGGACTGGAGTGGATGCTGGAAACTGAACGCAGATCCTCCGGAAGAGCAGTGAGCACTCTTAGCTGCTGAGCCATCTCTTTGGACGTCAGCATCAAGTTTAGTAATGCATATGAATATTAAATGGAAAATGAGTAAAATCAGTTTATAGAAATAGATACTTGAGTCAGTGAAGTCAGATCAAAAGCGTAAATGCAGATTCTGCTGCAGAGAATGATAAATTACCATCCTACAACAAAGAATTGCTTATGAAGTGTTAAATTATTTAATAGTATAAATCTCTTTGCTTTTTCAACCACAAAATGGCAATTTCATATAGTTTGGCCTAATTAAGCATAAACGTTTTTCTGAAGATTTGTGTCTTTTGGTTTTCGTGTGGCCAGTGACGTCACTCTGGCCCCTCTGTAGATGATAAATGACAAATGATATTTTTTGAACTGAAATGAAAACTTAAACTTTCCTGTAACATACAGTTGAGTTTTCTTCAGCCTACTGCTGCTGAAAGGGTTTATTGCAAAATAAAATAGAATTAGCAAACAGTAAAATAAGTAAATAGTTGAAGATTAACACCGTGCAAAGTTCTGAAAAAAACCCAGCATAGCTGGAGTGTTCCAATTACTTGCTCTATGTTCCTTGGCAGGACTCACACTTTTTTTTTTTCCTGTATACACGTCTATACACCTAATGCATACTTTTCTACACTTTCCCTTGACCTGATTCCCTGGTCAAAGGAAGTGGCTCAAAGGATCTTTTAGGTGACACGAGGGGTCAAGCTTTGGCAGGTTGGGTTCCCATCTAGCTGGCATTCACCATATGAATCCCCAGGTAGTTATTTTATCAGCAAGCTCTCGAGCCCAGCTGCTGTTCCATAAAGGGAAGTGTTAATTATGTGACAGCTGGATGAGGCTAGGGAAAGGGGCAGGAGGGCACTGGTGGTCACCTTTCAGACTAAACCACATGTTAAAAGCCGGAACTCTGATTATCTTCACTCACCGACAAGCCATGGTGGCCAAGTGGGTCATACAAAGTAGAAGTAGGCTAGATCACCTTGCCTTATTTTAACACACATAGTAATAATGATAATATTTTGCAGAGAGGGAGAAATAGAGACGAAGTGAGTGAGTGAGTGAGTGAGTGAGTGAGTGAGTGAGTGAGTGAGAGAGAGAGTGAGTGAGTGAGTTGCTTGGTTCTGGGAGAAATGCTAAAGTGGAAAGAGCTCTGACTTACCAGGTAAAACCAATGACTGTTCCATCAAATCAGAACAAATGAGCCTTTAATAAGAATTATTCATTCATCCATTCCGCAAATATTTACCCAGCACCTACAAACTGAATGCACTCATTAGGAAATGAGGGTATGGAGAAGAAACAAAAACAGGCTCTGATGAAAACTTACTTATGGTTTCAAGGGCTGGTGACTCTGAAATGTGATGCCCTGTAGTTTTAGTTCCATCCTTGGACCAAGGCTGAATGCCTTACCTCTGAGTCTACTGTGCGACAACCCATCAGGACTTGGCAGCTTGCTGTCAGGCTCCTCTGCTCCAGTGGTCCCCAAATTCTTATATATGTGAGCATACTCAAGGGATTTGTGTGTGTGTGTGTGTGTGTGTGTGTGTGTGTGTATGTCTCTGTGTGTGTATGAGTCTGTATGTCTGTGTGTGTGTCTGTGTATGTGTCTGTGCGTCTGTGTGTGTGTCTGTGTGTGTATGTGTCTGTGTCTGTCTGTGTGTCTGTGTGTCTGTGTGCCTGTGTGTGTGTGTGTGTGTGTGTGGCTATGTGTGTGTGTGTGCATGCATGAATGTGTGTGGAAGACAATGTCACTGTGGAATGTAGTTCCTCAATTGCTCTCTATCTTACTTTTGAAGATCAGGATCACTAAGCCTGGAGTTTACCTATTCAGCTCCACTGGCTACTTCTGGGTTCTTCCTACCTCCACCTTCTCAGTACTGGGATGATATCCATTGCACCATGTTCAACTCTGTATGTGTTTGTGGAGATTTGAACCCAGTCCCCATATTCTATCTCTGCAGCTCCTCAGGAGACTTCATTTTAGAAGCCTGTCTCCCCGTGACTGGCCTCCAAGGCCTTGACTCTCAGAGTCAGGAAATATGCCTTTTACAAAGGTCCTTCTGTGGTCCTTACTCTGGAGTCCTGTTCAGAAACCTTCAGAAACACAGACTGACTCTTCTGGTCTCCAGGAGATATATTGACTTTCCCGTGGTCTTCTAGCATCGTGTCTGCTGAGTTCAATGCAATTCATGCCTCCCAGAGGCTTCTAATGTTTTAAGATATACTGACTGGATTAAATGCAGCCCCTTAAAGCAGCTCAGAAGCAGTGCAGTCAGAGGGACCACTGCAGTTTAGAACCAAAGAATGCAAACCCTTGATGTTCTTTGGCATCAAACCACATTGTGGCCTGATACTGTGCTTGGGCCCATCAGGCTGGATCACTGCTGTCTTGTAAGAAAACACCTAATGTTTATTGGGGATGCCACACTAAGTCCCACTTTTCTTCTTCAAACTCTAAAATATAAAGTCAGATTAGCACGCTCCATTTTCCCCTCCCACTTCCCCTTTCCTACCAACAGAGGTTATTACTGGCAAGGTTTCCATGACGGAGTCTAACAGAACCTGGGAAGCAAAACAGATGCCCATAGAAACCATTTCATCTGTTCAGGTCTTGGAGTGGCCTTTGAAGAAAGACAGATTCTACACCAGCCGGGACTCAAGTGGAGGCCAAATCTGCCAACGCATTTGGAAGGCCAGACCCCTACAGATATAAGGTTCTCAGCACATTCTAGAGAGAATATCAGTGAGGAATGAGAGCAAGCTAGGATTCTTTGCTACTTACCAGCCCCTTCCTTTATTTTTCGGTGCCAATATTCTATTTCCATAGCGAACATACCTCGGCCTCATGAAAAGAATACCAAATAGGACTACCAACACAAGATATGGGCCATTAAGAGCTCCTCAGTTCCCTCATGTGTTTAATGTTGCCACAAATTCTTCAATTCCCATTCACAAAGATACATAACAAGAATTTAAAGCGTGCAGTGTACTTGAAGAAAGTAGAGCTATCAACTGAAATAGAATAGGTTGTGGGCTCTCAGAAGCCACACAACATTTCTCTTTTATCCTCAGGAATATGTGACTTTCAAGTTAAGCCAAAGTCAGCCCATTGCACTTATGCCTTAAATTAAATTGAGAACATTGGCAAAGTCCCATGAGGAGAAACGGCAAAACCAGAAATGAGGCTCTGGTTTTCTTGTATATACAACTGTATGAATAGGAAAAGGGAAATGATATCCTCATGGTTGTAAAGACAGAGAGGGCCAAATCACTCCCTTTAAACATTAACACTAATGAGGGAGAAAAAAAAAAAAAAAGCAGCTACACCCCTTTCCTCTTATCTCACATCACTCCTGTGAAGAAAAATCTTTAAAAGTTGGGAATATCATCTCTTGATACTTGATATCATCTTCAGAGTTCCCTCTAGTGTTTATCCTATAAAAGGTAAGTTCTTTAACTTTAAAGTAGGGTAGCCATCACATTAAATATAGGTATAGAAAAGATGCTTGATTTTTCTTTGATGAATAGATTGAGTAATGAGTTGGTTCCCTTGGTCGATCCATTTCTGTCAACAGAGTGTCTGATGGGAATTTTAAAATGTGAAATCTGGAGGTACTAGTTCTAAAAGTGCCTCTGTGTTGACTGATTCAGAGTGGGTGCTATACTCAGAGAACAGAGCCTCGGATTGGCATGCCCGCCCCCACATATACTTTTGAAGAGAGACTATGTCAACTCTGTAAATAGTCCTGCACTCTTCACTTTTCCTAGGATCCTGATTAATGAAGTCTCTTTCCATTGTGCTGACTATATTGTCAAAGGGCTACCCCAGTCATGGTGTGGAAAAAACACTTAGCTCAGCATTCTCCCATCAGTGCGATTCAGACAGATGTTCAAGAGCAAACTGATTCTACTCACAGAGTAAAGGCGGTGCAAAAGGCCTTTTCCGATAGTTTAGTTCGGCCATATACTGAATTATGGTGTATTAAGTCAATAGCTTTTCACCTGAAGGATCATTCCTTCTTATCTGGGCTATCTGTCTCAATGGAGATGCATGTGTTTACTAGCCAGTAGCCCAAACACTGGTAAGAACCCGAAAGCGACTCCCTCTATGTTCTATTTCAATGATACTCAAATTCAGCTGTCTCCTGTTGCCATTTGTTTTCTAGAAGCACTGGGAATGTGCTGGCCTCATATTATTGTGCTTAAGAGGACCAGTTTTTGGCCAGTTATTGCCATGGCTCTAAGAGCTGAGCCAGCCTAGTCTTTCACTATCATATTGCAGTAGGAACATGTCCCGATCGTCAAGTCCTGTGCTTCCCATCCCTGAAGTGGCTTCAGGCCCTTGAATTCTCTTGCTCTACTATTGTAATATGTTTCTCTTTCAGTTTGGAAGAAATTGGGTAAGGGAGAGCATAAGCAGCCAAGAACTAGAACCTAACAGGTAAAACTACAAAGAAAATAAAAAAGAAAGCACATGTGAAATGACAGAAAATCAAAAAGAAAGCACATGTGAAATGACTTTTTTTTTTTTTTTTAACCACAGAAAGGTCTTACCTTTGCCTCTGTGGGTTAGTTATGTTTTCATGGCGGTGACCAAAACACTGATAGAAACAATGTAAGAATGTATTTAATGCGGCCCACAGTTTGAGAGGTTATCAAGCTAGGCTGTAACCAGTGGGGAGCCATTACATCTGGCTGATCCTGAAGCAGAAGGCTGCAGGAGAGGGGTGGAGTCAGAATCTGTAAAGGTTGATGTAACTTTAACTTTTTAAAAATCTTATTTTTAATTGTGTTTTTAAAATTTTTTAACCTTTCTTGTATCCCACCACCCACCAATGTAGTGGAAAAGAAAGTGATCTGGGGGTGGGGGAAGAGAGAGTGGACCTGTTTAAAAAGGGAGAGTGGACCTGTTTAGAAAGGGTCTTTGGAGCAGCTCCCATCTGTGTTGTATATGTAGTATTTGTATTTTTAAATGTCAATATTTTTATCAATGACTGTCTGATTTTAGGGTCTGTTATAGCTCTATTTATAGCTGAACTCAACCTCTGTGATATTTTCATGAAGGCTCTTCTAGAACCCTGGATTATTTTAGTAAATGATGCAGATTTTCTTCTACCAAATTTTAAGCTCTTAAAGCTGTACTATAACATTGTTTAATTACACCATCATCAAGCTGGATTTGTTCTTGTAAGTCAGCATAAAGTCCTCTACCAAGTATCTGGTCTTTAGGAACATTTAAATATTTTTTTTTGTTAAATTATTTTGTACTGGCTTTGTGGCTTTGTGCCTCTACCACAACCATTGTAATGGCTGACCAGCTTCTAGAACAGCTGACACCAACCCCTGCCAATCTTGGATGATAACCCGATGTTGTACAGCCCAGTTATTTAGCATTTCTTTGACAAAGGAAGAATGTGAGCCATATAATATCACAGCCTCTTTCAAATGTTTTAAATCTGACATGTGTATCAGCCTTCAGGTCAATTTATTATAAGTCTATCTACCATTGTTAGCAAGTATACGTTGCACAGATTGGGAAGGCGGACGGTGTCTGTGTAAGACCAAGCACAGTTTTTGGTGGTGTCCATGACCGCGCCTTAACCTCTTGTCTCTGTGCCAGTCTTTACTCTTTCAGGTCCATAGAAGTAGGGCTGGGTGGCAGTTTGCCTTCCAGCCTTCTGTGTCTTCCATTTTTATTGTGTACTACATTTTCATTTTCATTTGCCAAGCCTGAGTTTGTTTCTCCTCCTCATTGGCCCTGTTTGTTTTCCAAGCACTTTTATCTTTATCTGTAAACTCTCTAAATGGATAGCCAAGTCCATTATTTTCTCTAACCGAAGAGAATAGTCAGATTTTGCATTAAACTTGTTTTAAAATAATATATATGAAAACTATGAAGCAAAACCTAAAAACCCAGTCTGAAAGCAAGGCAGGATCTTCTCAGTGGCAGTGGCTGCCATTTTGTCTTCTCAGTGGCAGTGGCTGCCATTTTGTCTTCTCAGTGGCAGTGGCTGCCATTTTGTCGATATCCTTAAATAACATTGCTAACCCCTCAAAATCTGTCATGTCCTCCACATTAGAAGCAGTTCCCCATTATGTCCAAGCCACATTGGGTAGATTTTTCAAATCTGATTTTTAATAATGCTTCTTAAACACTTTAACCTCTCTTGTAGCCCATCACCCACCAGAGGTAGTAGAAAGGAAAGGATACAGGGTGGGATGGGGATGGATGGGGGAAGTAAACCTGTTCAGAAAGGTTCTTTGGAGCAACTCCTATCTGTGTTGTCTGGATATCAGCAGTTCGGTTTACAGGTTAGCAATGCCAGATCCATCCATTCACAAACACTTCAGGAATACACCAGCAGTCCAGTTCGGTAGAGTCAGGTTAGCAACAGTGGTAATGTGACCAAGCACAGCCAGCCAGACCTCAGCCTTGGCTCAGTCAGCAGGAGGGATCAGGAGGAACATCAGGAAAAGTTCTAGGCTGTGCTTCTCAGGGAAGCAAAGATCAGCAAAGACTCGAGACCTATAAGCTTGCACAGCTAGCTGTACCAGCAAGCCAAGCTCTGTCTCCATCCCTCTGTGGAGTCCTTTTTATACTCTCCAAACATCACATGCCTTGCCGCAGCATGGCTTTTGCTCATCAGCATCTAATCACCCTGAGTCAGAGGAAGCGGCGACAAACTGCAGCACACCACCAGAAGTTTTCTGGTATGTTTCTCACTGTGTAGTCCCAACAAATTCAGCTCAACTACACAATGCAAGGCAGACCAATACATGCATATTGTTAGCAAAGAATCCTTCACATGTCCTTTCACGTGATTGTTTTAGCAGAACATCCTCTTGCCTGTGTCTGCTTCACTGAAATGTTCCTTCACAAGTCTGCCTTAGCCTTTCACACCTGTGACCACTTTAAACGTTCCTTCACATGTTTGCCCTAGCAAAGCACCCTCCAACTGTCTTTCCAAAGAACCCTTAGGTTTCCACTTCAGGTGGATCCGTCCTTAATGACCTGCTTCCTCCAGCTAAGACCCACCTACTAAGGAGGGTAACATGGCCTCTCACAATCATGCCACCAGCTTGGAAAAAAAAAAACCTCACAATGAGCTTGCAGAAGGACATTTCAGATTCAAAACATGCTCTCTTTGTTTCTAGATGATTCTTATTGCATCTTTGTTGCTGGATCCTGCCAGTCTTGATGGCCTCTGGGCCACGGTACATGCTGACATCAGGTACCCTGTGCAGAGGAAAGAGTTGTACTTCCACACTAACAGCACAGTAATTGACAGCGCACAGTGATTGACAGCACACAGTGACTGACAGCACTACACAGGTGTCCTCTTCTTGAAGGGTAGGAGTTTGATGCTAATGTTCCTGGTCTGAGAATTTCTATTATGAATAATATTGGATTTTGATAGTGATTTTTCTATAACAAATTGAGACAATCATATTTCCCATTCAATACGATGCATGGCATTGGTTGGCTTTAATCATATGCAACTTTACATTTCTACAATATAGTATTCTATAATGATCTGCTATAATTACTTTTACATATTACTGAACTTGAGCTGCTGATTTCTTGTATTATAACTCTCTAATTTCTTCAAAGGTATTAATGATAGATTTTCTTCTAATGCTGATGGTGGTTCCATTATTAAAATACTTGATGTTTAGGGATGAGGACCTGAGCCTAGATCTCTAGTACTCACAGAAAAAAGCACTCACATTAAATGGGGCAGTGCACACCTATAATGCCAGTTCTGGAAAGTCAGAAACAGGAGGATCGCTGGGGTTGTCTATCAGCCAGTCTGGATGAGTTAGTGAGGTCCAGGTTCAGTGAGAGATCCTACTTCTACACTAAGATGAAAAGCAAGAGTGTGAAATGACTCATGTCAAACTTTGGTCTCTATATATGTGCACACACATATACATGTATACACACATGGCAGGCACACATAGGTACATACACACATACACATGGTTGGCACACACACATACACACACATAGCAGGCATATATACACAGGTGCACACATATGGTAGGCACATATATAAAGAGAGAGAGACAGAAAGACAGAGACAAAGGGACAGGGAGACACACACACACACACAGGGGGGGGGAGGACAGGGAGGGGAGATAATGATTCAATATTTTTGTATCTTCTCTAGTCAACATGAATAATTTTTTCCATTTCAAAGAATGTTTTTGTTTTTAAATCAAAGTACAAAAATTATTTGGTATGTTGTAATTTATTACTATCAATTAAATTTCTATAGTTCATACAACAAAGGGCCCCTTTCATTTCTGATATTAGCTTCAAGGAACTAGACTTAGTTCCACTCATCTCCATTCTTGGTCCATTGTCTGTTTTACTGATTGCTGCTCCTCTTCCCTCTTTCTCTAAGCTCCGAGTTTAATTTTCACTCTGTTTCCTCCATTGTAAGGTGAAAATTCTAAAACAGTTGATTTTAAGCATCCATGATTTCTAATATAAACTTTTAAAATTGTAATTTTTCTTCTAAATATTGCCATTGTCTTAAATGTTAAAACATTACAACACATTTTATCATTTTAATTTAGTTCAAAATATCTCCACTCATCCTGTGCTTTCTCCTTTGACCTATGGGGCAGTTTAGAATTCTAGTGTGTATCCTTATATACCTAGGAAGAGCACCCTGCTTTATTCAGTCAGTTACCTAATTCAAAGCTAATCTCCCCATAAAACACCATCATGACCATAGCTAAAGGGGTATCTAAGCAAATATTTGGGCACCCTATGGTCTATTCAAATTGACACATATATCAAACCATAATACCACCTATAAGGAAAAACAAACCCTAATCTGCCCTATTTTCTTCATTAGACATATTCTCTTCCCATTTAATTATTTGTTTGTTTACACTCATTTATGAGCATTCTCTCCACTGAAGTCATAGATAGTCTAAGCCTGGATTACTGCTCTGTCCACCACCATAGAGCTAATACTTTCAGAACACTTACCTATTTATAAGATTAAAATCAAGAGTAGCATTGAAGTCTAGATAATATAGGCACACATATTTGCTGTACAGAGAACACTTAATTATGTTCTTTGCTTCATACATTACATCAGAAGATTTACGAATAGTTGCCATTTTTTTTTTTCATAAAGTCTATCCCAATATGTGAATTCTTGGCATCACATGTGGTTTTGAAGTTAATTACTCATTCTCTGAATTTATTTTTGTGAATTATAGAAGCCTTAAATCAAGTGCATAAATGTTTGTACATTATTGTCATGAGAATGAAGGGACTTTATGTAGAATACTTGAACTGAGTTGGAAGCAGTACACAGAATATTTTGATGCTAAAGAGAAGGTCAGTGAAGGAATTGAGAACCCTGTTTTTTCTCATCATCATGTGAGCACTCGATATGACTGCATCACTACCACCATGTTGGTTTTATCTGTAGAAAAGTAACTTTGGGGCTGTCCCCGACCACTGCAGACAGTTTAGGGGCAATCCTAGTGCTTTTGACAACTGACTGCACTCCGTCAAATAGATCAAGCAGTCAAAAGAACTGACCAGAGTGTAAAAGGTATATCCTCTGAATGCCAGCAGTTTGAAAACACTCAGGAAGTTTGGGTGCTGCCCAAGCATGTGAAATTTCAAACAAATAATTTTTCAACTTAAAAGAGTTAAAGAAAAAAATGTGATCAGAATGGCCTTGACTTCTTTTCTGTTTCAAAGGCATTAACAGACCTTGGCTCTCATGTCAGGTGAGCATGACCTGATTACAGACGTAGTCAAGTTCTCACACAAATGTTTTGGGTCTTTCAAACTTGATATTGATAACTTCAACTGAACAAGAAAGACACCAACATCTGCTTCTGATGACTGGAGTCTGTTTGTACTTTAAAGGAAAAAGCATTCAGGAAAGAGCTGGAAATTCCTATTCTGAAAATCAAAGTCTGATACAGTTTTTCAGTACCTGAGCTTGTGTGTTACAAGTGACCTTGATGACTTTATTCTGCCAGTTCCACATATTTTTTACATTACAGTATCATGCTTCATTTCAGAATGTACTTAGCTTGTGGTTCTAGTGGGTTTGGGGTGGCTTTCCTGTTATATACCTGTTTATTTTGCATAATATGCATATGAAAAATATGAAATTTATCATGCTTAGAGAACTGACTGTTCACATTTTTAAATATTGGTATTTTAATTATAGAATATTTTTGCTATTAAAATTTCTACCATTTCTAATGAGTCAGGCTAAAGGACATCGTAAGCAAGCATAAAGTATAAGATGACTTTCAAGAGTGTGGCGTTCAAGGAGACACTGCAACTTTCTAGAACATCAACTGTGCTTTTATTTCACTTTATTGTCCTAGGCATGGCTACCCCAGTGCTTCAATACTGCAGGTTCCCAAAATCATAAAGAGAGAGAGAGAGAGAGAGAGAGAGAGAGAGAGAGAGAGAGAGAGAGAGAGATGGACAGACAGACAGACAGACAATGTAGTAGTTTAGCAGTAAGGCTCTTTGCCAAGAATGCACAAAGTNAGAGAGAGAGAGAGAGAGAGAGAGAGAGAGAGAGAGAGAGAGAGAGAGTTGAGAAAAGGCTGAGGATGTAGTAGTTTAGCAGTAAGGCTCTTTGCCAAGAATGCACAAAGTCTGGGTTCAAGTCTTAGCATCTACACACACACACAACACACACACACACACACACACACACACACACACACACACAAATGTTTCTTGGAAAACATACCATTTATGAACTTAATTAAAAACATACTGAGTAATTATTCGATGGCATAATTGTTTTAATTTCTGAAGGTTTGTATTCAGCCCTGTGGTCTTCTGTGCCCTTGGTTTTAACTCTCTCCTCTGTTCTCCAGCTTACCACCAACAAGACCAGAGAAGAAAAGAGAAAAAAACTAAAAGCAAATCTTTAATCTTTTATGGATTACATCTTCTGAAACAGTCCCATCAAAAGTAGTTTTAAGAAAGCAATTAAAGCCAATGGCTAAAATTAGCCTGGGGATTATCAGTCCACATCATTTATCACAGCTGTCTCTGGCTCATATAAGGAGATGATGAAGACAGCAATCACAGTGGCTCCACGTGCCAGTTGTGTTCAGGAAGCCATTGTATTAAGTCTGAGGATGAGAGAGATGTCTGTGCATGCAAATATCTATCTGCTTTATGATGGAAGTATTTTCCTTTTTATTTTTCTAATGAAAGCCATGGGGTAATTGAATCTATGTACAATGTAATGGTTGTAATGTTGAGTGCCGTAATAAAATGACCTTTTCCCTGTATTTCCACTAATTGGCTTTTAAAATGCTTTTGATGTTGCCAAAGAGGTCAAAGATCAATGAGTGGCTTGTTAGCCTACATCATTTATTTTTATCAGAAAACAAAAATAAAAGCTATTGAAGAAAAAGAAAAAAAAAACAGAATTTTGAAAGACATCCACCCACGGTCTATTTACCTTTGGTGGGCACAGTGATTTCTTTTCCTTGGCTCCTCCGGGAATGAGCTGTCTAATCAGGGGATTAACAAGTAGACTGAAGAAACGTAACAAAGTTTTGTGGGGCATTAAGTATTTGCAAAGTGAAACTTTCGAAAAATCCATGATACATTTAATGTCATTGAATTTTAAAATTCCAAGGTATTTCTAAAATCATTATCAAATAGCCAGAAGCCAAGTGAGCTGGGCTATCAGCAGACAGGCTAGAAAAGTGGCTTTCTCTGTTTCAAGTCTGTGCCGAGAACAAAGTGTCAGGAGAGGGGACACTGAGATGAAACATTTCCTTGGTTGCTAATTTTAAAATATGTAACCCTAAACACACAGTACACATGTGTCAACCCATGGAGGAAAGAACCAGTGGGCGCTGACCTCTTCGGATACTGTTTGCAAATTCTATGAAATGAGAGACGCAATTCCTGTTATTTCCAAGAAGCAGCTGATACATAAACAGCTGATTACATTCACTGAAATGTGCTCATTATGTTTTAAGGACAGAGATAAGAACATTCTGCAAGCATGGCTGATTGTGTTTAAATTAAACAATATGGGTTTCAGGATTCCAAAAGGGAGGCTGATGAGAAATAAGTCTTGGCCTCCAGGAAGAGATGGGGTCATTAACCCTTAATGATCCTTTACCTAAAAAGGAATGCTTTAGGCTGTGGGCCATAATTCTCTTAAATAATGCACCAAGGCTAAGAGGGGTGTTGATAGCAGGTGTTTCAACTGCTATAGCTAAGTAAGGAGTCCTGGTCACCGTGAGTCTACTGTCCTACAAAACAGACACATAAAGAACAGATAGAAAGGTCCTGTTGTCTGTCAATATATGACAATACCCAACAGGGTACCTTTATTCTCGTCCTATTTACTTATTCCGTCTGCTAACTCAATCAATAATCAGAGTTGTTTAACTACAACTTCACTGTATGCATAGAAAAAAAAAAAGGTTCCCTTCGCAATGGCGGCGTTAAGGAAGAAACACATAAAGAGGCCATGTTACAGATGATTTCTCATGTTATAGATGATATAAAACATGCATTGGGGCTAAGTAGGAGAGCATGTATCCAACCCTGAGAGGAAGGAATAAAGGAAGACAATGTATTTAAAATTAACCCAATAAGAAACAGTTCACTGTCATGCCCATTCCTGGTTAGGAGAAAAGGAGAGACTGCGTCTCTACCATCAAGCTGACAGTTTTAATTCCTTCACTGCATAACGGGCCAATTTCGAGCCCACTGGTTTTGAATGCCTTCAGTAGCCGTGAGCTGTAGATAGATCCAATAACTCCACATACCGAATCTAAAATACATTTGGAGACAATCCTAGTAGACCTTGACACTCAGATTTGGGTTCATCTACCCACCCCAACTCCCAAGCCCATTTCCTGTGGCCTATGGTTGGGTAATCATGCCTTTCTTAAAGACTGCAGACAGACTAGATAACCTTTGGCTCAGCATGTGCAATAAGAATTAATTTAGCAGAAGCTGTGGGCATTTTCTTTCAGTTTACATTGGGAAGTCCAGCTGAGGCTTGGCAGTTCATTAAGACAATTCTTTCCTAACTGATTATGTGGCCTTTCTCCTCACAGTAGAAATTGCTTTTTATTTATTTTATAACTATTTTCTCAGCGAGATAATGGAAAAGACATTAGGAAAATGATAGGTAGACCAATGTGAATAACATTCTCAGTGTAGATTCAATTTCCAGGGACTTTGAACTATTATTGTCTACTCTTATTGTCTTCATGCCCAAGACATTGTCACACTTTGAAACAAATATTGTCCCCATGTAAAATGGAAACAGAAACGGGGCTGAACCTGTAAAGGTCCCGACCACAACAAATCTCTTCAAATTTTAGACCAATAAAGTATTGCCTTCTCATTTATTTCCTTCTTAAGTAAAGATTTTTTTTATAAGTGTTATTAGTGTTTGTGTGTGTGTGTGTGTGTGTGTGTGTGTGTGTGTGTGTGTGTAAGAGAGAGAGAGAAGGGGGTGGGGAGAGAGCACATACAATATACCCATGTGCCACTAGGTACATGTGGAGATCAGAGGTCAGTTGGTTCTCCTGCCCATAGAAGGTTTCAGGGATCAATTTGAGGCTGTGGGCTAGCAGGGCAAATTATTTTACATGCTGAGCTAACTTCTGAATTTGAAGCTCAGGACCCACTTTAAAAGGTTGTGTGTGTTTCTAAAGAGAACAGCAATGGCTTGTGCTGTAAAATCAAGAATTGACAAATGGGACCTCATAAAATTGCAAAGCTTCCGTAAGGCAAAAGAAACTGTCAACAAGACAAAAAGGCCACCAACAGATTGGGAAAGGATTTTTACCAATCCTAAATCTGATAGAGGACTAATATCCAATATATACAAAGAGCTCAGGAAGCTGGACTCCAGAAATTCAAATAACCCCATTAAAAAATGGGGTACAGAGCTAAATAAAGAATTCTCAACAGAGGAATACGAATGGCTGAGAAACACCTGAAAAAATGTTCAACATCCTTAGTCATCAGGGAAATGCAAATCAAAACAACCCTGAGATTCCATCTCACTCCAGGCAGAATGGCTAAGATTAAAAATTCAGGTGACAGCAGATGCTGGCAAGGTTGTGGAGAAATAGGAACACTCCTCCATTGCTGGTGGGATTGCAAGCTTCTACAACCACTCTGGAAATCAGTCTGGCGGTTCCTCAGAAAATTGGGCATAGTACTACCGAAGGATCTAGCAATACCTCCTCTGGGCATATACCCAGAAGGTGTTCCAACTGGTAATAATGACACATGCTCCACTATGTTCATAGCAGCCTTATTTATAATAGCCAGAAGCTGGAAAGAACCCAGATGTCCCTCAATAGAGAAATGGATACAGAAACTGTGGTACATTTACACAATGGAGTACTAAGCTATTAAAAACAATGAATTTATGAAATTCTTGGGCAAATGGATGTATCTGGAGGATAGCATCCTTAGTGAGGTAACCCAATCACAAAAGAAGTCACTAGATATGCACTCACTGATAAGCGGATATTAGCCCAGAAACTTAGAATACCTAAGATACATTTTGCAAAACACAAGAAAATCAAGAAGGAAGACCATCGTGTGGATACTTCATTCCTCCTTAACATAAGGAACAAAATACTCATAAAAGGATATAGCTACAGAGACAAAATTTAGAGCTAAGATGAAAGGATGGACTATCCAGAGACTACCCCATCCGGGGATCCATTCCATCATCAGCCACCAAACCCAGATACTAATGCACATGCCCAAGATTCTGCTGAAGGGACCCTGATATAGCGGCCTCTTGTGAGACTATGCTAGTACCTGGTAAACACTGAAATGGATGCTCACAGTCAGCTATTGGATGGAACACAGGGTCCCCAGTGGAGGAGCTAGAGAAAGTACCCAAGTTGCTGAAGGGGGATGCAACCCTGAAGGTGGAACAACAATATGAACTAACCAGTACCCCCTGAGCTCGTGTCTCTAGCTGCATATGTAGCAGAAGATGGCCTAATAGGCCATCACTGGGAAGAGAGGCCCCTTGGTCTTGCAAACTTTATATGACCCAGCACAGGGGAATGCCAGGACCAAGAAGTGGGAGTGGGTGGGTAGGGGAGCAGGGGCAGGGGGAGGGTATAGGGAACTTTTGGGATAGCATTTAAAATGTAAATTAAAAAATACCTTAAAAAAAAAAAAGGGGGGGGCTGTTTGTGGTGCTTTGGGCATGTAATCCCAGACCTGGGGAGGCCGAGAGTCAGGAGCCCCGCCTACTTACTGAGCGCCTGGCCAATGAGAGAAGCCGTTTCAACAAAAACCATCAACAGTGCCTGAAGAGCAACATCTACGATAGATTGTCCTCTCTGCACACATACATGTAAGCATACCTCACATGCACTGAGTATGTCTCACTTCTACATGCCTACCAAAAAGTGACTCATAGATCTATAGGGTGCTGAAAAACATTTTTCATCATTTATGTTCTTCCCCAGTGAAAATGTATTTATTATGTTTACATCCAGTGGGCTATGAAATCATCACAAATACCCTTATTTATTGTCTTTTTCTCCGGGCTACTTAAAAATTGATCTCCTCATGATGCATGCTGAGAATATTTTTATTAATCTTCTTAAGTCTGATTTTGAAATAAAGTAAGTCCACTGCTGTAGATGGTGATTCTGAATTTTCCTCTCTTCGAGTACCACATTATACCACAATGTATACTTCGTAATCTCTTAAGTAGAAGAATTTTTGTCATGTGATGTCTTACGATGAACTTTAAGGAAAGCAAGAGCCACAATTTCAGAATCTGATCAATTCTCTCTGTACCCTCCTCATCTAGCCTGACTACCTGTTGAGGACCCCAGGAATGTTACTTGAAAATCATTGACTTTAAATAAACCATCACTTACACTGAGGGATTTTTTTTTTTTAAATTTAGAAACCTTAATCAGAATCATACAGTCAAAATCTTAAGTTTAAAAATTTGAATATTCTTATGATTCTTGGTTTTGTTTACATTTTGCAGGCTCTCTGCAAATACTTCTGTGGAACAAGATTGCAACTGGAAAGCTTTTCAGCAGACCAGACACCAGCTGATACTTGAAATGCAGCTTAAATACCCCACAGAACGTCTTGTGTGCTTCTGCAGGGCTTGTGTGGACTTTGAAGGTAGACATTTAAACCCTGTCAGGAGCAAGAAGCGTGCAGCTCAGTGGAGCTCCTCTTGATTGCGTCTCCTTTCCTGAGTGACCCTCTCCTCAGCCAGGTGAGATCAATCGGTGGCAGAAGGTAGAAACAGTGGATTGGACGGTAACACAGGGTCTTACTTTTCAGGACCCAATAAAAGAAGATGAGATTTTTCTCCTCGGCACTTTGGGAGTAGTCAGCATCTCTTACACCTTGCCCATTTTCAGGTGGTAGCCACCAGAGTAAATGTGTTTCCGTCAAGGACTCAGTGCTACCTCTCTACCATGTGCCCTTGCTCCCAAAGAAAAATAACTAACGTGAGGTGCAGGGACTGGAAGCCTGAATAAGGGGTAAGTTTACAAGGACCACAAATCTTTAAGATCAGACCTCATAGCATCTATTAACTAATGTGGAATGCCTGGAAACTTCTTTGACAGTGTATGCAGCGAATATAAATAGTGGAGTACTATAATTTATTTCACTTACATTGTACAGAATATAAAGAAAAGAGGTGCCCCCTGACTGAAAGCTTGGGCCATTCCTATATCAATTTTAATAAGAGGAAATACTGACTGCTTCAAGGCTTGCCCATAAACCAGAAAAAGGAACTTACACCAGCCAGCCTGGCTGTGTACTGCCTAAAATATAATACACAGGCATCCTTTCTGTGTCTGCCCACAAGCATAGAGCAAGCCAGTAGTACTTGCACACAGGCTGGGTTGCAAATGATTGTAAAATAGTTTCTTCCTGAAGATAGTCTCTACACCAGTAGACTGTTACTCCAAACAGCATCAAGATTCCTGCAACAGTGTCTTGCCAGAGATTAAAATCTGGGAAATGTCATGTGCTCGGCACAGCTATTGGTCAGGTAAAAAAGTCAGTCACTGTGACAAAAAGTAAGAAAGAAAACCCATCACCAGGCTGTACTGACATGACATGCTTGCTGGTCCCAGAAGGTTGAAAGCATACCTTCCCTAAGCCATATAGGAACAGAGGCTCCCTGGGCAATTTTTTCAAAGAAGATGAATCTTCTAGTCTGAGCATGCTCCTACAAAACAGTGATGTTCTTACCAAGGTTGTACTATAAATATTCTGAATCTTTGCTTACAATATATAATTAGAGGGAAGTGTTGTCCCACATCACTCCAGGTGCTGGACATTCTAAGCTAAGCAAACCCTCCAGGCACATCACTCTCCTGAAAACACAACCCTGCCCTTAGGCTGTGTGCATTCTGGGTTACAGGAGGACACGTGTAAGTTAAGGTCATCTAAAGCTTTTGTTCCTTTAGGGAAGCGCTGCCTCCAGGCTGTACTTTCTCTTGCCTCTCCCTAGCTGTTTCCCTGTGCCTTCTCTGTAGATTTGTGCTGTCTCTGCCTAGTTCTAAAAAGGAGAGTTCTCTCACTCTACCCTCTTGATGATCCTACATCTAAATCACCCCAAGGGCCTGGATGGAATCCTATATAAAGAAGGAAAAGATGCCTAAAATATATCTCAGCCATCCAGCGAATGTTTTTAAGATAGCCTCACTGGGGGAGACATGGATCCATTTTTAGAGTCAATGTATGTATGAAACTGGAGTTTAGTCAGGGCTATATTACTGGTTATGTTGGTTTCGATTTTTTCCATGCTTGTGGTCTAATTAATTGTATTGCTTCTAACTTGATGATGAGATATAAACCACAATGTTGAATTAATCCTGGCTCAAATCCCAGCTGGATTGTGCTGTTAATACGATGTGGTCATCTATTAGAATTTCTCCTCAAATTAATATGATCTGGTAACCAAATGTTGAGAAGCAGACCCATAACTGTACCCTCAGCTTTGAAAGAATCACGGTGATTCTTTTCATGATTTGTGACTCCGAGTTTGGAAAGGCAAGAGCTATGTGTTGTTTTCACGCGTGTCGTGTATTGCCAAGTCAGACATCTTTCCACATGGGATAAGATTATAATGGCATTGCAAAGTAGTTCTCTTGAAACCTTCTCAACCAGATTATGTTCTGCATTCCATTAAACCTGTGTTTGAAGTTACTAGGATTTGCTAAAATATTTGATAATGCCTAAGCAGATAAGAGATTATATGTTTTATGTATACAGAGGAAGGATTTGTTCCAGCATGGACACAGTGTATTAATTGGCCACCTACAGTGAGCAGTGTTTAATATCTGCCCCCACCCCTGGCCTTGCTCCTTCCTTGCTGCTTCTCAGGCAGAAGACCATGTGCGTACCCACTGAACTAAATTTGCTAACTTTCTGGAACACATTAAACAATGTGAGCTACTTGTGTCGAATTACATTAACTTCACTTCCAATGACAAGTTGTATATATCTGTAATAAATAGCCCCTCGGGGATCAGATCAAGATTAAGGGAGAGAAAGTATGCTGCTGCTGTAGTTAAGTAATTTACAATATCTCAGCAAATGCTTGCAAAGAAATGTGTATACCAGCAGGACTGGTTAATAGCATGGTAGACTCTCGTGATTCTACAGCAAAATTATAATCATTTGGCTTAGCTTTTTGTTTTTTGTTTTTTTAAGAAAAATCTTTATATTCTATAGTGTGGAGTGCTGTGATGGTCACCATGTTAAAAGTGCCTTCACATGGGCTTTTGAGCACCTCAGCATAGGTTAGGACTGAACATCAGCATCATAGTGTGAATCAGGATGCTGGAAGCAGTTAAGGGGAGTAGGATGCAGGACTCAATGGTGATGGTGGTCCTGAGGAAGTTTATTTAAACTGAAACATTTTCGTTGATGTGTTCGTTCTAGACCAAAGGTTTCAACTAATCAGAACAACCTAGAGCAGAAAAAATAAACAATAATTTTAGGGAATACAGCGAAGTTGGGAAATTGGCTCAGATTAACTGGTGTGTATGCAGGATTGAATGAGCAAGCCAGAAGCTGGACAAAGTGATGCTCACTTGTAATCCCAGAGCTCTGGGCACTGAAACAGGAGGATTAAGAGTTCCAGGCATCCTGGCCTTTACAGTGAGACTGTTTCAAAACAACAACAAAATCTAGCGACTCTTAGAAAACTGGTCAATTCACCAGTGTTGACTTATAAAAATAGTTACGGGCATGTCAGTCTGGCCTCACGGGATTACAAGCTCTGTCCGTTCCTCCAAAGTACAATCCTGTTCCAGATTTGGATTATGGCACTGAGTCCCTTGTGCATGAGAGGTATTTGAATGATACTCTATGAATGTCACTTGGCTGTTGGGATGTTGTACTTACTTCTATGACCAGTGGTAGTGTGGACATTCTGCCAGTGTAGTTCATAACTGTTCTGCCTTTCATGAAAGCTGTGGGAAAATGAATGGCTTTCATTCATCTATGTCTGAAGTTAGAAGGAAACACCGAGTAACAGATGAGATCCACTCCACTTCCTGCCCGCCTTTGCAGAGGCATCCCTGCTTGGAGAATTCACCATTAGTTGCATTTGAACATCAACCATATCCTTACACGAAAGTTAAAAAACTGAATCCAACATCTTTGAAACCATCCAAGAACATAGCTGTGGCTTTAACCACTGCCTCAACCATGTGAGAGATGCTGTAGTCTGTCAAGAGCATGTCACAGAGAGATAGAAAGCTTTCCTGATTTGTTATATCATGAGGTCCCTTTGTGAACTTTTGAATACCTTGACAGTGTTCATCAGAAAAAGTAAACAACATGAACAATAACAACAACAACAACAACAACAACAACAACAACCAGAGTTTCTTGGTGCTGCTTTGTGGGGTAGAAAGATCCTCACTAGAGCTACTAGATGTTTCCATGTTCCAACATGGTGAGGGGAGATGACTTAGCTCCAGTATAAGATCAATGAGTGCCCTCTACTAACAAGTTGGGAGGTCCTATCTACTCAGTCTTTCTCTCGTTGAGCCCTTCTGATAAGCTACTAGGAATCCAGAAAGCAATTTGGAAAACCCTTCCATATCTCTTCCCCAGCTTGCTTTCTCTCGTTAGAGAAGCAATCTTAGCCTGGGGAAGTGGTTCCTACCTTGGTGTTTCCCATTCCTCAGCAGCTGCCACTGTAGTTTGGGTGGGTCAGGCTTTGGGGGGGGGGAGAATCAGCCACCTTTTCTCTCTGCCCACCTCCCTTCCCTATCCATCCCTGCTATAATGGGCTTCAGTCCACAGCTGTCTAGACTGAATTGATGAAATATGGAAAGTTTCGACATAGATCTTTTTTTTTTTTTAATCCAGAAAGGGTAAAGAGGTTTTTTTTTTTTCCTTAAAAAGATTATGTTCTGGGCTGGTAAGATGACTGAGTGGGTCAGTAAAAGTATTTGTTGCATGAGCATGAAGACACAAATTCAAATCTCAGCACCCATGTTAAAGAGCCAAGAGCAGTCTAGAGCACTTATAATTCTGGTGCTGTGAGAGGTGGAGGCAGGAAGATTGCTGGGAAATGTTGGCTGCTAGCCTCGAACCCTAGTGCAGACTGTGGTAGCACAGAACTTTGATAACTTGCTTTAGTTCAAACAGGTGCATGCATCTTAAAACACATGCGTACATATACCTCTTACACAAATATTGCAGTATCCATGCACATATATACACACAGATTAAGAGAAGAAGACATGCAGGTAGATAGGTAGATTGATTAGATAGATAGATAGATAGATAGATAGATAGATAGATAGATAGATAGATAGACAGACAGATAGATAGATATTAGATAGATAGATGGACACTATGTCTTCTTCTCTTTAGCATGTCCTCCACATTTATGTGTATCCTTTCTCACACTGAGTAATTGACAGTTTCTTGGGCAAATGAAATCTCTCCTTCTTTCCCAAAATCTAACTTTAGAAAATCTGACATTGTTCCCCACAAGATTTTTAACTGTCCAGAAAAATTTGAAACTTCCAGTGCATCTTAATGGATTCCTTCTATCTGAATTATCATTTCTTACAGACACATCACCAATAGACTTCTGTTTGAGGGCTTAGCTCTAGCCATCCTATTCTCCATTATCTTTATAAATATCAAGAAGTGATTCTTGACCCTCATTGTTATTAACTTTATTTTTAAAACAATTAATATAAAATGTATGCAAACCTGTGGCGACTACCCTTCTTGTTTAGACTGCATGTGGGTGAAGCCTTAATAATTGTAAGACATACCATAAAATTGTCCTTTAAAGTATTGTCTCCACTCAACAGAGACAAGGAATTGTGCTTACCTTTGTACACAACTCTAATCTTCAGAATAAATTTATACAAGTGACATTTTATGAAGCAGAGTAGTTTGTGTAAAATCAACCACAAAAATGAACAAAGTGACAGTCTCCCAAGATGTTTAACTTAATTGGGCTAAGGGATATAAAAGGCTATTACCTTTCCCCCTAGTTTTACCAATTAAGTACAAGCTTATGCTTGTCCCATTTCATATTTTTTTTAAACGAGGCACAGAACTGTCATGGAAATTCTAAAGCTCCTTTAAAATCCCCTCCCTGTTGGTTTGTCAAAGGTCAGGGCCCCCAACTCTTAACAACTCACTGCCATCACCTGCTGCTTCTGGCGTTGGCTGGACAGCGAATCACATTTCTTAAGCAGGACAGTTTATTTTCCACATAAGGAAAATATTTTTAATTAAATCTGTTTTAAAATTATAGTGAGTTCTGTTGTTTTTCAGGATTTATATTTGATTTTTTAAAAAAGATTTACTTATTTTTATTTTTGCGGATTTCTGAGTTGTTACGCACCACATTCCTGCAGGTGTCTGTGGTGGCTAGGAGTTAGATCTTATTGAACTGGAGGTATCAGTGGGCATAAGCTCCCTGATGGTGCTGGGAACTAAGCCCGGGTTCCCTGCAAGGTCAGCAAGTGCTCTTAACCATGGAACTGCCTCTCCAGCTCCAAGCCATTGTTGGTTTAATATGCTATGCCAGGTTTGACAAACTTCTGCTATTCCCAAAATGCCTCCTGGTGGTGGATAAAACTAAACACTCTCCATACGTGACATGGACAGCAGCTGAGGAAATGAATAACCCTGTGAGAGTGGACCTGAGTTACCCCCACTGAGGTTGTACAGAGAAAAGCAGCCATTGTTAGACTTTCCATACTCCTAAGTCAGGAGGCACTCCCAAAGCCACGACTGGCTCAAAACACGGCATGCTGTCAGGACGCTGACTCTTTGCAGCCTTCATGCTTTCTGTCTTCAATAAAAACCACCTAGGCAACTGCTCTCTTTTCAGTTTTCCTGTTGCAGAAAGAAGATATAATAAATAATCTTTTTCTTTTCTACAATGGTGCTGGGGAAATAGTTAAAGGCTGGACAGTAATAGGAGAGCAATTATAACAGATTATCCATGGCTGAACACTCACTGACATGTCTCAGTAGAATACACCCAAGATGATTTTGATATGTGAACTGAGAATTCTGGTGAAAAAAAAATTAAAAAAAAAAAAAAAAAAACGACTTCACAAGAGTAAAAGAAAAAGGAAGACATAATTAATAGAATTGGCTTCTAAGATAAGCCATGAGAGAGATGTTGCATTGCTTTTACTGAAGGATTCAGTGCCCTAAGATCTCTACTGGGATGGGGAGAGGACTTGACAGTAGATGTACATAGTATGTAAATGACACAATATTTTTGTGAGCTACTAAAGAGTTTACAGGTAGGAAAATAGCCAACATCAAGTACATATCATGTATGTTACTATGTCACTTTAATTTAAGACTACCATCTCCTCAGAAGTGGAATTTTTCCACATTCTCTGAGACTTCAACCCTTTTTTTCATGCCCACCTTGAGATGCCAGTACAAACAGGGAGTCCCCTTGGCCTCAAAGGGAGCTCTGTGCTTAGGTTTGCTGGCTTGAACATGGAACAAAATTTTAAAAGGGACATGAAGTTCTGAATTCCACCTGATTTAGTTGCCTTAGTATCTACAGATATTTTTCTAAAATGACCTATTTTTTCTTGAATTAGTTTCTCATAAAAGCAAAAAAACTCAAGGAAAATATGGATTTCACATTATATTACCAGTGTATAATAGTTTATGTCCAAAGTTAATCAAGTTTCTGTGGGGGGGGGGAGTGTCACAGATATACCAGACTTAACTGTCATGTATTTTAAAAAACCTGTTCAATACCTTTGTTGTTTTCCTTTTGAAATTTCAATGAAAATAGCCTTAGAGTTGTATCAAGTGCAACCCAAATAAAGCAAAATAAATTACAAACCTACCACGAATACAAGAATTATGCGGACACCATCTAAGTTACTTTAACGTAAGATATAAATCCAGAGATTTCTCATGCCATCATTTTGTAAATAATTACAGTTCTGCTGAAACTGTTGTATAAAGTTTACATGGGAGGTTCAGTGCACCCTTGCGCTTGTTTAGAACATTCGGAACCACCAGAGAGCTGTTGATATATGGCCATGCATTTCAGTGCCTAAGACATCTACTACATGGGAGCATAATAAACAAGGCATAAAGACAGGTTTGTGCAAGCAGTTTGGAGTGACCTTTTTGGCAGCTGAAATCCATCTTGAGTACATGGTGCTGATGTGGACGGACATGTAAACTTAGTCTTGTTACCATAACTACTAGTTCTACAAATATACTCAGATGCCCAAAATGTACATCACTCTTAGGAAAGTGACTTTAAATGGAGAAATGTAGCCAAGGAAAAGCCATTCAGATAAGATCAAACCCCATCTATTACCAAGCAATCTCTGGGATCAGTTAACAGAACTGTTGAAAGCATATGGTTAGGTAGACTTAATCCACAAGGTAACAGAGCTATGATCCTCTTGATGGCTTATTTAAGTTTTTTGTTTGTTTGTTTGTTTTCATTCTATTTTGCTTTTTAATATATTTTGATGGGTTTTTAACAAAAGCAATAGAAATGCTCTAGTTTCTTTCTTCCTCAAATAGAGTTAGCATAAGTATGTTCAAGTCAATGGAGTATGCCAATATATTGAAATATAATCAGATATACTTCCTAATGGTTTGATAAATAATGCAGACACTTGAGAATTAAATTTGTACAACTGGACCTTTAAAAACTTTCTAACTTTGAGCCTGGTATTAAAATCTCTCTAAAACAGTGTGGTCAACTTTGTCTGGGGTCCTTGCCACTCTGTCCTGGCTAGCATGATGTTCCCAGGGAGGCAATCACAGTGGACAGTCCTGAGCGACCAAACTGATTTGAGTCCAGCAAATGAATTTGGCTTGTGTTTTCTTCTGGTCATAGAACACCAATGACATCAGCTTTAGTGTTCCCATGTGGCTGGTGTTTCGGAGAATGTGGATTCCCTTCTTGTTGATTCAGGTACTTGATGAATGTGCCTCCTGTTTCTTGTGAAACAATTCTCACTCTCTCTGAAAATGTTTTAAGCTTATCTTCAGTTGTTATTTGCCAAAATAATTGGATATGACTAAAGAAGCATAATTATCTCTGCAATTAATAAGAAACCTGAAATCAGCAGAACTGCCAAACAAAACTCTCCCCCCCCCCCGGCCACTTTAAAATGACAGATTACAAAATCGGGAGAATGCTGCACAGGCGGGTGGGCAGAGAGCTTAGTCTCTACTTGCCTGGTTGCCAAAAGTGAGGCTCGCCTACTGAAGTCAAATCTTCTTGTCCTCTGTGCAGGCCCTACTCTCCGCTCATCCATGAAATCTGAGAAAACAATCGGTCGGTCGTTGGATGAAGAGATTTGATCCAGTTTTCCTCTCTCCTTTACTCAGCTGAAGTGAGGGCAGAGTGCACAGCTCTGGAGGCCTGGTGAAAGAGGCCTGAAATTCCTTCCCGCTCAGGAGACTGAGGCAGCAGAAGGGTGGTCCAGGTTCAGCCTACTCAACAAGACACTGCCTCAAAATGAAAATAAATAGATACAAAGTGCTTGGGTATGGCTAGGGAACCGAACACTTATTGGGCCTTGCGAGGTTCTGGGTTCAAGGCACCAAATGCTTTAGAGAAAATAGGTCATCTGAATACAGACTCAAACCTGTACTTCCCTGACTTGACTGGCCAAACTAGTGTTGGTATTTTTAAAAAACTCTTCAAGCAGAGCTTTATAAATAAAATTATGACATTATCATTCCTGAGGGCCTTATAATAGACAGTAGGGACTCAGATAGAATAAAGGGAAAAAGAAGGAAGTGAGACAGCTGCGGATTCTTTCGGATCCTGGCCATGATGCAAATTGCTCCATTGTGTCATGTCCGCCTCACCCTGATAACACTCCCCCAACTCTGAAACTGTGAGGCAGAATAAACATTGCCTTCCCTAATGTGTCTCTCTCAGGTACTCTACCATTTAGTAAAAAACAAACAAACAACCCCCCCAAAACAAAAAACAAAATATAAAAACAAAACAAAAAAACCTGAGAGAGAAAATTGGTTCAGAAAATAAGGTCAACTCAGTATGGTTCTGATGCCCTTAGTAGTGTGTGGTTGGGATTCACTAGTAGTGTGTGGGTGGGATTCACAAGATAGTGAAGTAGACTAGAGAGAGTCCAGCATATTGTAAACCTAGCTTAATGAGTGGTTCTGGGAGGAGCTCAGAGTGTATAAAAGCTCTGCTCATGGTGTTTCTGATGGGAGACAAAGGGAAATGGATTTACAGCCATTCATATTCCAGCTGAGAATTGTCAACATTTTGCCAATGTCCTAAGATCTTGTGGGAGCAACAATTGCAATTGCAGGTTACAGATTAAATATTATGATGGAATAAATTACAAAGCTACATTAAAGTTATCATATGGACATTACTAGCTGCTTTTATTTCCCAAGATTGATAGGTGCAATTAAAAGTCCCAAGGTAAATGAAAAATGTTTGAAAAACTTGCACTTTGCCCAAATGACAAACATGTTTAAAGTGGTTCCAAAGGTGGAGATAATGCCTAGTGACAGAGCACCTGTGTAATACATACAAGACTCTGTCTTTATCCCTTGCACTGAGATGGGTACCAAGAAAGATGTCATTGTTAACAAGAGTGTGGATATTAAAAGTCATCAGGACAGTAGGAAAATTACCTGAAAATATCTAAGGAATTGGTCTATTCCCCAACCTCAGACTCAAGCATATAAAGGTTTTCTCTCATTTCAAAGACTTCGTTTTCATAAGAGAGCTCCAGGGTGCCCCATGTGAACCAGCAACCTAGGGAATTGTCCCTTTTTTCTAGGTACCCAGAAATTACTGGAACCATGCCCTAAGATGACCTCACTACTACTTAAAGTCACAACTGGTCTTGACACTATCCACATGATGATCATTTTTCAGGCATTCTGAATACAAGAATTACAAAACCAAGAAGGATTCCAAAGGAAACCTTAGGCTGGTAAGCAATGAGTCACAGCAGGTCAAGGATAGCCATAAGGAAGTCTCTGGGAGGGCAATAAGTGAATCTGTAAAGGTAAAGATGAACACATAATGGAGAACTCAGGATGTTGGTAATTCTAGGGAGATGGACCATGTGCTAAAGAAAAAGGGGGGCAGTGGGTGGAACCACCCAGAGAGATACCATGAAGAGTGCCAATCATAAGGTACCAAGAAAAGTGTTGACAAAGGCAATAAAAAGCTCACTACTGTCCAACATGCTTCAGACAATAGACATGGAAGTACAAGATTTATTATCTCCATTTCTAGGTTTTATCTTGTGTTGTTAAGAGTTAACTTGATTATAGTTAAGAATTTTCCTTGAGTCTAAGAGTCTTCCATTTGGCCCCTTACAACAGTATTCTAGCTGTTAAGACTACAGAGACTCTTAGAGATGGAGCTAATGCATTTTTGCATTATGAGAGAATCATGAGAATTTCAGAGGCCAGGATTAAAATATAGATTAAGATGTGTTTTGACATCAAATTGAGAAAGGGGTGGTTATTCTTGACTAGAAAATATCTAATTAAGAGAGTGATACAGCCTAGGGGTATCTGTGAAAAACTTTTCAGGAAGGATTCACTAATGATAAAAGATCTTTCATGAGTCTGTATGACACCATCCATTGACTGGGATGTCTGATGGAATAAAGGGGTAAATGAGAAAGTCAGGTAGTGCGAGCGCTATGTCTGCTGCTTCCAGGTCTCATAACCGAGCTAGTATGCTCTGTTACACCCTCTCTTCATGATGTACTGAAACCCTAAAAGGATGATACAGAACAAGCCTTTCCCCTTTTAAGTTAGGTTTGTCTGGTTATGTAAGTCTGCAACTTTAATGAAACCTCTAACATTTCTACTTCTTCTGGTTATGAAGCAAGGTTTTAACAAGGTCATTGTTGAGATTATATGTTCCAGTACAGGGGAATGCCAGGGCCAGGAAGCGGGAGTGGGTAGGTTGGGGAGCAGAGCGGGGAGAGCGTATAGGGGACTTTTGGGATAGCATTTGAAATGTAAATGAAGAAAATATCTATTAAAAAATAAATAAAAAATAAAATTGTCATTGTTGAGAATTAAACTAAATATGAGAGATAAAAAAACAGTACATATGTGTGTATGTGTGTGTATGTATGTATGTATGTATGTATGTTTATATTATGTGTGTTATTCTCTACCTCTTTCCTGTCTCTGTAACTCCAATCAAGAAACTCATAATTTTAAGATGTCAAATGACTTTGACATTGACAATAACACCAACAAAAGTCTTGTCAAATGTTCTAGAGTTATAGAACATTTTATGTACAATGCTTTTCAAATAGTAAAGGAATACAACATTGGCATAAATTCAATTTCTACATGTCAAATTTCTTCATTTTAAGGAGTTCATGTTCTTAAATAAGGTCAGAAACCTTTAAAAGAAATGATGACTTTGAAATAGGCAAAAAGACTGTGGGCATGAGTCCTTTAGGAATCCTTCAGAGAAACTCATAAACCCCTTAATAATTGGCTTGGAAAACAAGTGCACCTAACATAAAACAAAGGGTCATTTTCCTATTTCCTCTTCTGAAAGAGCTCAGGCTTGTCTCAGCTGCTCTACAGTATCATCTGGGTTCCAAGGGCCTACAGTGTGCCTGGTTCATCTTCAGTTTGTGTCTTTGTCAGTCACCAACTATAAGAGCATCCTCTGTATGATGACCATAGCTCTAGCCATCACATCCTCATTCTACAAAATAGAGAGAGAAGGTAATCTACCGACTTAATTCCAACTCTCTTCAAAGTATTCTACAAAATAGAGAGAGAAGGTAATCTACCGACTTAATTCCAACTCTCTTCAAAGTATTCTACAAAATAGAGAGAGAAGAAGAAAAGGTGTTTCAACTATTGGTGAGTTTTTAGAAATCTACTTGTCAGCTTCCTTATATAGATCCTTGTTCTTTTCTGTCTGTGAAGAAAGCAGAAAAAATGAAAATATGCATCTATCTATATGACTTTAGTAAAGATATCATAGATATTACATACTAAACATTTACTAGAGTATCTACTGCTGCTTTGGGAATTGGTGGTATTCTATCAAGAGACACAGAATAAAGGGTTAACAAAATCAGAGACTTTAGGTTATCAACAAGGCAAAAATAAATGCTCCAAAGACCTAAAGTACCACACAAAATTAAGATGAAAATATGGTAGAACACAGAGAACATAAAGGTTAAGACTATCCAAGATTCCCATCTATGTTTAGTATCTGAGGTTAGGTGTAGTAATACCAAGTTATGAAGGGAGACAAAGTTGTGTCCATTCAATCAACATTTAAGAAATCTCTTAAATATATAATAAATTTGAAGATAAATATTTCAGGACTTAAAGAAATTGACACGTACCCATCTTAAAAATAACTTAACAAAAATTTGTCTCCTAGACCAGATCTACAAAAAAGTGATAGTGTTCCTTAACCCAAGACCTGATACATACATACTGAAGAATTCCATGATAAAGGATAAAAACAATTGAGATCACAGCAGCAATGCTCCTATAACACCCAGTGCTCGCTCACACAAAGGAGCTTCATATCCACTGAGCTATTGTAGACTTTCTGAGATGTGCAGAGGAGCGTTTACATTAAGCATAGACAGGGGCTCAGGGTGGCTGAAGCCACCCTCTGGATTCTTTCCCAGTGGTCTTCTGGCAAGAAACTCAAGCACAACATAATAGCGCAGGGTAGGTTTGGTTTTAGTAATACAGTTGACTGTCACCGAAATGCAGAAAGAGCCAATGATGATGAAGATTTTGAGAGCACGGGCCTTGGCAACTGCTGTAAGAGTCTGGCTTCTCAACGACTGTCCATGAAGATCCCCAAGCTACTCAGGAAAGTCTTAGTCAGTGATGTCACCACTGACATCATCATGGCCAATCCATTCCTAATTACAAATGGACTAACACAAAATTGTTTCATAGGTCACTTTTTATTAAATCCATATCCCAAAGCTGTGTTCAAAGACTCAACAAAGAAATTCAGACTTGGCCAATGTAAGATTTTCATTGACAACATGGGGAAAAATCATCACTGAATTTTTTCTTTCTTTGGCAGTACTGTATCTTAACAGTGTGCTGATTGACCATGTTGCAGGAAATTAAATCCATAAGGGCAGGATCGTTCAGGAGCCTGATGGATAGAACAAGACACCATTCGATCAGGCACCACTTTCCAGAACCAGTTGTTTCTACCATGGTTTTCATGCCAATCTCTTTTTGCTGTTCCAAGACCTGGACTTGCTTCAGGAATAGATAGATGCAGGGCCATTAGCAATTCATCAAAATCACGTATGCCATTAGTTAACAGCAGAAGTGAATTAACAAAGGTTTGTAATGCAACCAATCTCCCAGTGTTGAAATGGAGATTGTTCCCTGGATAAGACACATGTGGAGAAGGGATGACAGCAGAAACCGCAGTGGCCATTCTGCATGGCAAATCACACTGCTGAGGCTTAGAGACCATAGAACTGCAGAGGAGAGAAGCAGCTAAAACAGTAACTGGGGATGTAGCAACAAGGGAAAACGATAATGCAGAAGTTATGGCCCATGCAGAACTAAATGAGAGCATCATGAGCTATTAGGCCGGACATGTTCATGGTTTCAACTACAGGGCTAGGGGCTCTCTTTTAAAATCTTATTCTGAGCAGATGTCAGTTACCCCACCTTCAAGACACACTATTTGTGGTTAATACAAAGAGTGCAGATACAATCAATGTACGTTGTCAGTTATTCTAACACTATAGAGAATGCACACAATGAGATATGTGTATAGTGTATGCATGTTTGCATGTAAATGCATAGTATGTCGTATGTTTCTAAATATTCATGCAGCTTTCAAAATTCCAGACACCATTGCTCAGTGCTGCACAGTTGCCCTAATCTTGAAACAATCCACCTGCTATGGTTTTTCTTAACAGGTTTTTACCGTGTGCTATTCTCAATGATATCTTCTTCCTGCCAGGCTAATCTTCCTGTCTTCAGTGATTGTGTATAGTATGGTGAAGATTTTTCCAATATTGTGTCCCTGTCCCCATGGCTCTGCCTTCTTCTCTTTACTTCCATAGGCCCTTTCTTTCTTCCTTGAAGACCAATTCCATGAAATTATTTTCCCATGTGTCTCATGCGCTATTGTGATCTCTAAAAGAAACCTACTCTCCTTGTCACTGATGGGCACTGAATCACAAACCAGATTGGATGTTTCTGCTATAGCAACTGTGTCTTTTTCCCCTTCCAAATGGGTTACAGCTGTAATGAGGACGAGGCCCTTTGCCCTTTACCGAGCACCTGAGTTTCAGCTATGCTCAGTCTTCTTTAGTCTCAAAACCAAAAAAAAAAAAAAAAAAAAAAAAAAATGGTATTGTGGTCAGATAATATTTTCCTGATGTAGCACTTGACCTACTCTAAAAGTTGACCCAGGGTATGGGGCAATTCATCTAACTTACCTAATTACATTCCGTGAATATCAGCAAGCAGGCATGAATTTCAAGGCTTTGTATGATGTTTATTGAAGCATTTGCCTTGATTATTACAAGTGGTCTAATAGGCACTCTCTGAGGATAGCCAAATGTGGGGATTCATTTTATAGATGAGAGCGAAAAGTCCAGGGTATTAAATGCTTTGTGTGAGGATATGTAAGTACTAGAGGCAAGATTGGATGTGAACCTCTATTTGCATTCTCAATAGTATAAAACTTGGAATTTTATATAAAAATACACAAACCATTCATATTTCCATATTTTCAGGTCTTAGGCTTTTCTGCGAACCTTCAAAGGGAGCCTTCCCAAAGATAACATCTTTATATAAATTACCTTATAGAGTTGTTGAGCCTCAATTTCTCCTTGGTTCAAGTTCTCATTTTCAGTTTCTTCTCCCAGGTTTACAAGTGGAACTCTGAGTCAGGGGACTTGCAATGTGAAGCTCCTTGCCCAGTTTAGCTATCTGGTGGTGTCTAACAGCATTAAAGCTGCCACTGAGCTGCCTTTCCTACTCAATTTCACAAGACAAACAATGTTATTAAAAGTAAACTGTCAGAGATATGCTTACAAGTTGCGTCTCTTCCATCTTGCCCCACTTCTCTTAATACACAGGCACGAGGAGCTAGTGGGCAGAGGAGAGGGGCAGCTGGCTCCTTTGGAGCTGGCTTGCTGGTCCCCGAATGTTGCGCCATGCCATTCTCCGGGACATCTGAGAAAGCTTTGTCGGTGCCTGCTGTCAAAGCTTCACTTTAACCTCCATTTAGTTAACTGAATCAAAAGCAAGAACTAACTATGAAGTTCATTCAAGGCTCCCACGGGGGCTCACTCTGCAATCTTGGGGGCCTCCTCAAGCTAGAACAGAAAAGCAATAATGTGCTTAGGACTGCAGAGTAAGCAACACATGGTTAAATTTCAGATAAAGATAACAGGTGTGATCTGTTATCTATGTAATACTTGGGACACACTTACAAAAAGGTCTCTATCTAGCCATTGTAATTAGCTGAACATTCTGTAATGCTTAATCTGAATACATACATCCAGTTCATTATTGTAGATCTATAATGCCCAGTGGGTTTTTTTTTTTTTACCATGATCGCATGCAAGCCAATATTTGATATAATGCATGCCCCTGGAAGTACTTCATTCTCCTGGAGATTGCTTCTGTGTCAGGGAAAAACATCCCAGGGTGGTGGTAGGAGCTTGTTGGCCACATTGGTCACCTGCAAGATGACCAACTTACTATTCCCTGTGGAAAGCAGAAAGGTACGGATGGCTGTAGTCTCAGGGTAGTTCCCCAAAGTGTAGTTTCTTGTGAAGTATTTTAATTATTATTTAAAATGCACGAGGTTGAAGAACAGGAGCTCTGTGGACAAATAGATTGGGTAATGGATAAAATTCACCTCATAAATAAAGATTCGTTTTTGTTCTAAACCAAAATATGTAATCAATCTTTTAAAACAAAAATCACATAGGAAACATAAGTACTTAATGACACATATTGATTTAAAAAACAAACCTGGGTTTGAGCTTTAAGGAAGAGCTTGAGTATTCATCTCTACTTCAGGTCCTGTCTAATCTTATGGATGTAGCAGTGAACGCGACACATTCAAATTTCTCTTTCCTGGGCAAATGCTAATATGTAAAAATTTTTAAAAATCAGAGTTTGATAAATGCTATTAAGTGCTAAATAAAAAAAAAAGATGAGAATGTTTGGGAAATGCAGGTTTCTGACTGATGGTTTCATTAACTTTTCGTTAATCAGAAAATGCCAATTTGTTTAAGACCCTGTGTTAAAACACGTTCTAAACTGTATGCACAGCACTTTGAACAAATGTTCCACTCCAACACAGCAATGCCATGCTAATCCCTCTAGGCAGCTTGGCCTTGCTCCCATGAGCTAGAAATCTGGAGGCCAGACACCCAGTAAAGAACAAGGCTTCTCGCCCTGGAACTTCAAGCCATGGAACGTCACCACCCACGTCTCTTGGGGTAAATTACTCACTGACTTGCCTCCCATTCTCCATTTTTAACCCAAGATGTCGGCCTTAGATTTTTAGACCACTTTCTGCTCCCACTTGCATTAATTCTTTGAGAGCTTTCAAATGCTACTTGACCAGAAAGACGTCATCAAATATGTCAGCTCTCCAGGCCTGTGATGTCCACAAAACAAAGATCATCACCTAGCCCAGACAAGTTTCCTTAGCACATATGGAGGAGTGTCATGTGGAAAATCCTTCTGACCATGGGAAGAACCATTCTCTCATGCTCTGACACGCAATCTTTTCCTTTTGGTATCATCGGCATATCTTGCCATGTCCTACAAATGATTCTGAGTGTCTACTGTGAACAAAGCCCTGTTGAACATCCAGGATATAGTAGTAAAAATGTAAAATGTGTTCAGTGACCTTAACCATATAGGAGAAAGTTAGTAGAGAAGTAGTTACAAGTGTGATAAAACTTAGTCAATTAAATATGCAGGGGTCAGGTACTCTCCCAGCCAGAGAGCCCAAGAACTCGTGAGATATTTGTACTTTCAAGGAGTGCTAAGGGACTGAAGATACCCAGGGAGTGCCAAAGGATAAAGAGGGACAGACACAAAGGAGGGGCCATTCCCTTTGGGATGCCAGGTTAGTGTAAAGGACTTTGACTTCATCCTAACAGCCGTAGTGTGTCTGCCCAGGCTAGGCCTTTCAACCACGGGTGATTTTCTTCCACAGTATCTGGGACATCTTGGAATGAAAAACCTTGAATAAATGAAACTCTCCCTCCTCTCTCCCTTGTCCTTGGTAATGTGGCCCTGCTGAGGACAACTGCATTACAGTCAGTCTCTCTTCTTTCCATCTCATTCAGAATTTTGAGTTGCTTTATTTGTCTGTGCCCTGATTTCTCATTCCTCTCATTGTATGTTGTAAATTTCATCTCTCTTTGTCATCTTCAATTTCCTGTTCATCACCTACCCCTACCCCCAACTGCCCTGCCCAACCCTAATCACCACCTGGTTTTGTTTCTTTCAAAAACAAGGCCACTGAGCAGGAACTCAGCGTCCCCCTCTCCCACCCAGACACTAACCCCTCCACCCCTCTCTCCTTTCCTCCATTGGAGGGGGGTTGAGAGTAGTTTTCCTCCTTAACACCGTTCATCTCTCCACTTTTCCCTGTGAGCACATTATCACAGTTTGCCCCACCATTTAGTCTTTTGCTTTTCCGAGTCTTTACCTTCTTACCACCCCCGATTTGTTTCTAGATGGTCCTTACACTTGCTTTGTAGTCTGCATCGTATTATCAGGAATAATCTCTTTGAATGTCTGCTTTGCCCAGTGGGTAATATGTTTCTCAGAGGTTGGCTGATGAGTTCTAAATTCTTCCCTTTCAAAGGGTATTATCTACCCTTCAGAACATGGCTTCCACTCCTTTCTAGATCATACCACAAGGTGATGGCTTTGACCTTGTATATTTTTAAGGTAATGTACTCATCAAGTAAGAAGAGATTCAGCAGGGAGAGCTGGTTTGGATTAGGCGAGCATCTTAGGACATGGTGGGGCGTGGCTACCATGGTGTTTGGTTGCAGGATGGGATGAAGAGCACTGGCAGAGGAAATTATGAAGAGATCAGAGACCCTCGGGATGCTTTAAACAGAGTTTGACTCCTGGCTCCCAAAGGACTTACATTCGGAATTGTTGACTGTACAAGACCAGACTGAAGATGAGAGGCAATAACTTAGTCTAAGGACAGTAAGAAGTGACAACGCTGTAGCGCTGAGAAGAAAGAATGAACGTGAGAGATACACTAGCCACCCACAGGAACCACTTGCAGGAAAGGACGTTCATGAGTCCGATGAGCAGGTTGTAATGGCAGTTCTTTGTCTGTTTTCAGAACCTAGAAGACCACAAAATGTCCTGCAGTGCCTTAGCTCTCACAAGGACTGCTCCACATGATCTAGAGCAGCAGCTGGGAGAATTGCTAATGTCATATGTGTAGTGTGTCTTTGTATGCTAATTCGCTCACTCAGAAGCCTCAAAGCAGCAGAGTCTGTGCCCCTCTGGCCCCAGCACAGAGTAGTATGAATGTTTATTGGGGTGCAGGGATTACGTTTTATTCCTAGATAAGACAACCGAGTCATTAAGAGGTTAGAAATCTTGCCCAAACATACTCCACTGTTAAGTGCTTAAGTAAGAGCCAAAGCGCTAACAACTTCTTCTTTTTAGGTCCAGCCTGCCACCTCGAACAGTACCAGGCACCTTGTGGAGGCTTCTTGATTACGGGTAAATCATACATAGATCAAAATGGTTGCTTGGTAATTGCTACAGGGAGGAGGTGCTAATTCAAGTTAGTGTTATTCCTCAGAAGTTTAACTTCCTCAGAAGCAGGATTTTAAGGAGGATTTTGAGTTTGTGGTGGGTTGAATTTTTCACCTTATCTGTAACTACTACTACACTGGCTTCTATCTCATGATAGAAGGGGTTCAGCCCTTTAGTGGGGGAGACAGATTAACTTTGGGAAAAGAGCAAAAGAATATCAGAAGGGGCCCACCTATGCTGGAATTTCTCTGAAGAGCAGAACGTGGGAGCCAAAAGCTGTGTCCGATGAGATCTTATCTTGGGAAATACAGACAGATGGTGGTAAGGGGAGGTCACTCATTCTGTCATGATTGCTGGTGAAATAGAGCACTCCCTTTTAATAACATTATCCTTGTGTCCACAAAAAAATATTAGCTTTTTAAAAATTTTATAAACTATGAGGAGAAATTTTCATGCCCTCTGTGTTCCAAATATATATATATATACCGTAAGTAGCTCAAGAAGAAAGAAGACCAAAGTGTGGATGCTTCAGTTCTTCTTAGAAGGGGGAACAAACTTCTCAAGGGAGGAAATGCAAAGACAAAGTGTGGAGTAGAGACTGAAGGAAAGGCCATCAGAGACGGCCCCACCTCGGGATCCATCCCATACACAGTCACCAATCACAGACAGCATTTTGTATGCCAAGAAGTGCTTGCTAACAGGAGCCTGATATAGCTGTCTCCTGAGAGGCTCTGCCAGAGCCTGACCAACACAGATGCAGATACTTGCAGCCATCAGACTGAGCATGGGGACTCCAATGGAGTACTTAGGTGAAGGACTGAAGGATCTGAAGGGGATTGCAACACACAAGAAGAGCAATATCAACCAACCAGAGCCCCCAGAGCTCCCTGGAACTAAACTACCAACCAAAGAGTACACATGGAAGAACCCACAACTCCAGACACATATGTAGCAGAGGATGGCCTTATTGGATCCCATCAATGGGAAGAGAGGCCCTTGGTCCTGGAAAGGCTGGATACTACAGTGTAGGGGAATGCCAGAGCAGGGAGGCAGGAGTGGGTGGGTGGGCTGGGGAGCACCCTCATAGAAGCAGGGATAGGGAGGGTGGGGTAGAGGGTTTTGGGGGGGGGAACTGGGAAAGGGGATAACATTTGAAATGTAAATAAATAAAATATTCAATTAAAAAAACAAATATGTTTATGTATATTCACATATAACACACACACCTTAATGCACACACACATGCATGCACGAAAGCACACACACAGACACACGCACGCACACACACGCACACACACGCACACACACGCACATGTGCACATGCGCACACATGCACACGCACGCACATACACGCGCGCACACACACATACACACATACACACATACACACACGCATGCACACACACGCACACACACACATACACACACGCACACATGCACACACATGCACACGCACACACATGCACACGCACACACACGCACACGCACGCACATACACACACGCACACACACACATACACAGATACACACACGCATGCACACACACGCACACACACAATACACACATGCACACACACATGCACACGCATGCACACACATGCGCGCGTGCACACACACACGCACACACACACACATATACACACACACACACACGCACACAAGTGCTTGAGCACTCACGGAGATTCAGAGGCTGACTTAAGTGAGAGAATTGCAGATTTTTCAAGAGCTAAGCATAGAATCCACTGACTGATACTTATTAATGACGAAAGGGGTTGTTTCCAAATTTATTTCTTAACACTCATCTGTTTTCAGTAGAGTTTCTATTGTGCTTGGACTATTTTCTTTGGGACTATTTGCCTCTGCTGTAGTATGAGACCCCACAGATGCAGAGGCGTGCCACTTTGTCCATGTTGCATCCAGTTTGATTAGGCAGGTCGGTTCTGTTTCCAAGGGCAGTCCACAAGGTCCCAGATAAGATGCTGGATAAGGCATGTCTGCTCTCTTCCTAGCTGGCCCAAGCACTCTGCCTTGGAAGGAAGGGTGCTTCAGACTATCTGCTTGAGGATGTTCTCAAATAGACAGAATCTGTGTGTATGAAAAAAAAGAGAAGGAAAAGTCAGGCTACGGGGCAAGTGGAAGCTTTCGGGGGCTTGGTCTACGGCGACCTGGACTCACTCTGGCAAGCAGGCTTTTCTGAGGTAGTGAAAGCTCTCTGGACTGACCTAGCAAATGAAATCTTTAATATGGCCAGTTCACAGAAGGCTGGAGGTTATCACCAGGAAGAGCCACCTGCCTTCTTGCTGGAGTTTTAGAATGTGGACTTCTGACCATTAGAAATGTCCAGACATGGTGCCTTTGATTAAGGGTGCCCTTACACCTGACCGTATTAAGTCTCACACAACTGAGAGACTTGAACTCACTTTCCTCGATTTGGGCAACAGCCAGTAATCCGGTCTATGGTGGGCAGGTGGACTGTCTTTTCTGGTGGTGATGAGGACTTACTTAGAACACTAGAAAAAGCTTTGCAGGAACACCCAGGGAGAAATTACATGGATCACCTTGACTTAAAGCAAAGGGTAAATAATCTGTTTGTTGATGGTCATTTTCCTAAATAACCAGTTGCAGATTTACAGACACATTGGTAACTGCAGCTCCAAGTTCCTGAGAGCCCAGGGAGGCCTATCCAGGAAGACAGGCCACTTGGCACTGGATTCCTTTAGCACACAGAAGGCTGAGGGACAAAGAACCCCTGAAGAACTGTAAGTCTACCTTCTTGCCCCATTTTCCTTGGTGCCGACGTCACGGTGTTGGGGAAGAAGTAGTTGGGAGGTTGTGGAGAGAATTACAGCTGACAGTGCTGCTCAGACTTCTGAGTCGTGCACTTTTTAAAATGCTCGTGCGCTCGATAAAAGCAGCGATGTCTTCCTCTGCCCCCCCCCCCTTGTCCCCTTGAAGAAACTGTACAGCATAAGAAGCTGTGGTTTGTTGAAGTGATAGCAGTTGTCTGCTAATAGTTGTGTTTAAAATTCCTGTTTCTTATCTTATTTACTGACGGATGGGAATGGGGCCTGGAAGACCTTCCTCCCATTCCACCGCCCCCACCCCTGGAGGAGTGAATCACTTGACACAAGGGACATTAGACAACACGGTGGCTTCCTTGTTAAATCCCTTTGGCCTTGTCAGTTCCCGGATGCACAGCTCCCCCCTTGCATCTGCTATGTGTCTTATCAGAGGCCGGCCACACAGGGTGGGCTTCCTTAATTTAAAATCAACAGAAAACAACAACAATAAAAACTGTCCAACTGCAGTTTATGACAGAAGGCATGCATGTGGCTTTGGTTTTTCAACTAACTTTCTTCTTAAGCTTCTTTTGTTTTTAACAACATAGATTAGGAAAAAAAACTATACAAAAAAAATTATTTGCAAAGATATTGCAATTTAAAAAAAAATGTTTTCCTATGGCCAGTCTCTCTTTCTTTCTCTCTCTCTCTCTCTCTCTCTCTCTCTCTGTGTGTGTGTGTGTGTGTGTGTGTGTGTGTGTGTGTGTTTTCCACCTTGTTTTTCTTTTTCTGCTTTTTTCCCCCCTGTAGATTCTGAAAAGAAATAGCAAGCTGTAGGCACTGCCTGCGGCATGCTGGCCATGCTCCTTGGGTGGTCCAAGCCGACTTTATGATTTATTCAGCTAATGGGGAAGGAGCATGACCCCCAGTGACCACAGAAAGAGAGCTGCATGTGGGTTTAATGCTTTCACCACAAAAATGTCTGCTATGACTAAGCTGCGCAGCTGAAGTCACTGTCTGAATGGTGCTAAAAGGAACCTCGGCATTAAATGTGCACTATTTACTATAGCGTGGCTCTCGGGGTTAGGGCCAAGGGTTTCGTACTCAGTTTCAAAGAATTAGCATGGAAGCTGCTAGAAAAATTAAGGCTGTGCGATTTATTTTTACCAGGCTCCCTGGCGAGTTGCTTGGTGAAGGATTTACCTCATATGATTTTTTTTTTCTTTTCCTCTGTTAATAAAGAGTCATTTTAAAAAATGTGCCAGTTTCTTGCATTCTATGGAGTTTTATTGTGGAAGGATCCCAGGTTTTGGTTTGTTTGTTTGTCAGTTGCAGTCTATCACTATGTTATTGTTCTTTAATGTTAATTTGAAACGATAAAAGAATGCCTGGTGTGGAGAGAGAAAGTAAGAGAGGCAGGCTGGGAAGTGAGGCTCATTTCCCACACAGGGTACCCGCTAGAGAGGCTTCTTTGATCCAAGAGCCCTGCCCCGCCCCCAACAGCATCATTACTGGCATTGCTGGGGCAAAGGAATGAGCACATTTTGTTTCGTGTGGATTGTGAGGGAAGGGGTTGAACGGAGGAGGCAAGGGAGGCAGGAGGGAGGGAGGCACGGAAAGCTATTTGCAATTGTGACTAAGATGAATGATCATTACCGTGCTGTAATACCTGCCGTTCAACCTCCAGCACGGCTGCTGGTGCGGAACTGAGAAGCCGATCACTTTGATGTCTGTAGCTCAGAATCCTAGTCCAAAATGCAGCTAACTCTCTGAATGTTCCTCCATCCAAGACAGTTTAGACTTCAAGATCCAGAGAGAACACCCAGCAAGGCACTGGCTTGCAGATTTCATATATATTCAAACAAACAAACAAACAAATAAAAAGCTACGTGACTCAGTTGTCCAGCATTTGCAGCTTAAATCAACTGAAAATTACCAGAAATGACCCTTGTGCCAGCCGGAATTTGTCGTGGCAGGAGTTGGGACCCCTTCTCAACTTCCCAAACACACTGAGATACTTCATGTTCAGTTTCTGTTCTAAATATTTCTTTGCAGAAACATTTCCTTGGGGGGTAGAGGGGGATAGGGAGGTGGTTCAGTCAGTAAAGTACTTGCCATGCACATACTGAGACCTGAGTTCTAAACCCCAACATCCATGTTAGAAGAGCCGATGTGGAGGCGTGCATCTGTGATAGCAGCACATAGAAGAGAGAGATCTCCAGGGTTTCCTGACCAGCCAATCTAGACAATGCACAAGTTCTGGGTGCAGTGAGAGACCTTGTGAGACCTGTCTAATGAAAGAAGGAGACAGACCGAGGAAGGCATTTCATAAAGACCTGTGTCTTCTGTAAACACACATATACAATTACCTGCACACACATGAACTTGTACATGGGCATATACATACACACAATGTTTTCTTTCCATCTTGGCAAACCACCCTTTCTTCTAACAAGTCTCATCACTGAGTGGGGCTTCACGGCTGAGTTGTATCTGCCTCCTTTAAGCCTTCATTTTGGTCCTCTGTGTGAGATTTGCTTTTGTGCTCCTAAGCAGTTATTCTGCAAGGCAGGCCTTCATTTTTCCCAACTAAGACATGTAAATAGTAACACAGGGCTGATCCGGGTGAATAGCTATTGAGTCTCTAGAGATTAACAAAGTTATCAAGCCAGAGTACTTGACCTTTCCCCCTCTCAGGCCTGAGAAGATAGGCAGTCAGGAAAACCACTTTTCTGACTCATCCTGCAGGTAGATTAAAAAATAAACCAGTAGGAGCACTCCCTCTTCCCTCCCCACCAACTGTCCACCCTCTTGTATGCATATTACAGAACCCAAAGAGGGGACCTTCTTTCTAAAAGTGCTGATGTATTAGTAGGGCATAAACTGAGCCCTGATAAAGACTTCACTTAAAACCAAGACGAGCCTCGGTACAGTTTATTATAATATCCTGGATCAATACAGTTTATTATAATATCCAGGATTGGTTCTTCAAGCCAGAGAAGAACCTTAGGACAAACCCTGGGGAATCTGAGTATGGCTGGCCATTTAGCATTTAGTTTCCAGAACTGTCCTGGTGTCTTTCTCTTAGTTTGGATCAATATAGCATAACTGGTTACAAGAGTTATGACTTTTAGAACTCTCCAGACAGAAGGGGTACATAGAAAGTTTGCACTATTCAGTGACTTCTCAGTAATCATATGTTTAACTCCATGGAAAATTATGTGTTTGTGTGTGTATATATACATTTGTGTGTGTGTGTGTGTGTGTGTGTGTGTGTGTGTATATATATATATATATATATATACACATATATATGTGTATTAAAACAAACAAACAAGTAAAAAGCTACATTACTCAGTTGTCCAGCATTTGCAGCTTAAATCAACTGAAAATCACCAGAAATGGTACCAGCCAGAATTTGTCATATATATATATATATATATATATATATATATATATATATATATATGAATATGACAGACCCTGGGGAATCTGATTATGGCTTGCCATTAGCATTCAGTTTCCAGAATTGTCCTAGCATCAAATACATATCTGTAGCATTTCTTGAGGTTCTGACTGATAATTTTCATCTCCTCTTAAATTCATCCACTCCTATACTCCAGATCATGTCCCAAAACACTCTGAAAAGTCCATCTGTGTAATACCTAGAACTTAATGGTTTACTAAAGCCTGGTTCACCTTTGAGCATCTTGTTATCCTCTGAAATGATCATGAGTCAGAGCTGTACTGATCCATTTAGAGCCATCCTATGTTCTTTGTGGACATTGCTCCATACGAAAGGAGAACAAAATCCTACAGGTTACAGATAAAAGCAACAGAATACAAAGGCCAGTTGTAAGAACATCATTGTGGTTTTCAAAGCACAGAAATGGGCACTGTCATTTCATTGGTTGCTGAGTATTTTTTTATTCACCTGACTCTGTCAGCCAATGCCATAGTGCTTAGCACAAAGCCAGGTGCATTAGTGCTCAGTAAACACCTTAGGAAAGATGAAAGCAGGGCATACCTTTCCCCCAGCAGTAGTTCCCATACCAAAACATAACGGGCAGACATTTTTATGACAGCAGCTCAGCAAGCATTACTTTTCTTTCCATTTGTCCTTCTGGGCCCTCCAGTCAGGAAGGCAGGATGAGTAATGGCAGAGGAGAGACAGCTCTAATACAAGGAGCTTCCAAGACCCTTCAGAGCAGAGCGTTGCTTTTGGCAGTGTATGGTGGAGCTTGGGTAGGGCTCCAGTGAGGGAGAAACACGAGGAGGAGAATTGCAAGGCAATAGAGAAATGAGGCCAGAGGAATCTTTCCCTCTGGTGTGGGTTTCCCACCCTAATTGGTCACCAACCCAAACCACCCGAGTGTGAGCACAGTGTGCTGGACAGATGGATCTGCAGAGGTTCTGTGCCTGTCTGACATCTGTGTGTTTCTGGCACACAGGTGTTTCAGCTTTATTCAGCCAGGAAACAGCTTTTCCCCTTTCTTTTCCAAGGGAGGGAGTTTTGGGGAGGTGGGAACACCCACGATTGTTTCTCAGAATAAGAAGGAAGCAAGGGATGGGGGAGGGGAGCACACAGCCCACCCACTGCTTATAGATTCCTTGCTTCCTTGCAGGTCAGCCTTATTCTGCAAGGTGTAAATCAGAGGGCAGATGCATGAACTGGGACGGTTTCCAGATGCACGTCGCACAAAGACCCATGTGTTCTCATTGTGAGGAAATAGCTTGCCAGTAGGACAGTTCTCGTACAGCAGACCTGTGTGGGGACATGTCATCCTGCCTGCACATCTTCCACCAAGTAGAGAATGATTTGCAAATGCAGTGTAAGAACCTGAAAGCCAGGAGAGTGGGCAGTTAGAAGCTGCTTTGTCCCTCCGTGGAGCCTGCAGACCTAGCTGATAAGCTGCCCAATCCCTGACAGTGCCTGATGGATGCAAGAATCTCAGCCACTAAAGTCAGTGGCAAGCAGCTTCAAATGGGCCAACAGTGCACCAAGAACCCCCTGGCTCTGCTCCCTCAGTAACTGGCCAGCCACAGTGCCAACTGGCAGCAAACATGCAGAGTTGCTACCCCTGTTCTTTCTTCCTAGAGTTGGCTTTTGCTCTCTCTGGCCTAGGCCGTTGGGCTTCTATACCTACTTCCTTCTTCCTTCCTTCTTTGCTTTTTAAACTGATTTTTAAAAATGTACCCTCACAGGGAATTGTTGCAAATGGAACCCAGGGCCTCTAATATGCTAGGCAAGAACTCTACCCCTGAGCTATGCCCTAGTCCTAAGTGGCTTTCTTTCTTTTCCTTTTTAAAACATTCGTCTTCTTTTCATATGTATGTGTGTGGCATATGCATATGTGTTCATTCTCACACATGTGTAGTATACAGCCACATGCTGTGCACATGCTTGCATGTGCCCAAGACTGAAGTCTGGAATCTCCCTCCATTGCTCATCTACCTCCTCTGTTGAGGCAGGCAGGCAGGCAGGCAAGCAGGCAGTCTTAACTAAAGCTAGAGCTCACTGTTGCACTTGTCCCACACAGTTAGCTCGCTCTGGGCTTCCCAGAGTTCTTTGCCTCCCAAGGTTGTAATGACAGGAGGACCACCGCCCCCATCAAATACTTCCAGGAGTTCTCAGGATCTGAACGCTGGTCGCTGGTCTTCTTAATTCCTTGGCAGATGTTTTTACCTCTGAGGCATCTCTTCAACCTCAAGTGGTTTGCTTGAAAGTATCATCTACCAGGAGGTTACTTTAACTCTCTGATAATTTGGGTGACATCTGACTATTTCTTGTCCCATTTTGAAATGAAGATTGCATTTAGAAACCTTAAGGGGGGGCTTTTTCATAAGGAACACGCATTTCCACTTTCGTTCATTTCTCTCTTTTATATGAATCCTCTGCTCCTTTAGTTTAGAATGGCAATTGTGTATGACCAGGTTCTCCCCTTGCATTTGTTGGATTTCCTGAGGGAGGACAATTTTTCTTCATAATAGCCATTCCAGACTTTATTTGAACTCTTCGCTCTGGTTTTTGCTGGAGGAGGGGTAAACAACTCTTTTGGTGGCAGCTGATGATGTCAAGCCTAACTTTGTGTTCCTTTGTCTTATTTGGGGGCTAGAATCATGGGTATCTTTCCTTGATGACAGAATTTATTTTGTACCTCCTGCATTCAGTGTTTGGAACAAAGCATCTCAATATCTTCTGGGAAGCTAGCATATAAAATACAGTTAATGAGTGACACAGAGAACAGGAAGCAAAGGCAAATGGAACCGGAAATAGACCTGGGATTCCATGGAGGATATTGCCTTCAGCACCAACAACTCCAGAAATAACCAATAATAAGATTGTGAGTTGTGGAAATTGCATTCCCCAGAATGCATTTGAGGTCATAATTCAACTAGAAATTGTCTTGGTTTCACTAGCTCATTTTCCCACCTTCTTTGCAATCCTGTTTTCTAGCCTCCCTCAAAAACCACCAAATAAACCCCAGGCATTTAACTCTATTAAGAAAAATAAATGTCTTATCCACCTGTTAATAGGATTCAAATGCTAGGCTAATGGAGACCTGGATGTGCTTTAACCCACCCAGCAATAAATGGCAGAGGAAGAGTGTATTAAATTGAACTGCTTTTTTACTCTACGAAATTTAAACCTGATACTTTTAAAAACTTTTATCCTTTTCCTCAAAGGAAAGGATTTTTTTCCCTAAGTAATACAAATTGTACCACCTGGCAGCAAAATTAGAAACTTGCCTTAGTGATGAATGTTTTCATTCTTTGCTGAGGTCTAGATGGTAGGACACAGTAGCTACTGTATGCAAAGCCACAGTGAAAGGTACTGACCATTGACCAAGTGAACAAAAGCCAGATAGGAAGCAGCTTTTCAATGGAATGATCTCCGTGATGCTCAAAACAAACACCTCAAAACTGCAGGCAAATTCCTCACTCAACATTGTTTTTGTATTTGAGATCAATGGAGAAGTTCAACTGTAACATCATCGACTTTCTGGATTTATTTATGAGCCTGATGTGCTTTTGATGATATGCAGAACTTTTTCTCATGAATCGTTGCCTTCAGGTCCAGCTCTACTTTGGTCACCCCCATGACATCATTTGCAGCTTAAGAAACATTGACCTGCACACTTCTGCACTTGTGAGTATGATTTCACAATATCAACAATTTTAAAGTGACTTACCGTGAGGTTCCTAACAGGTAAGTAATCTTTAGTTTTGATAAATGACATATTTCAGAGTTAAAAATAAACTCAAGATTTTACTTTGCTGCCAAGGAAAAGTGACCTTGAACCATTTATTATGTCGTTTAAAGTTTGTTTCTTTGTTTGTAACAATTGATTCATAATACCACATGCCTTATAAGGTTAGTGGGAGAGATAAGGTAAAGAGATGCAAGAAAGCATGCTTAGCCTGGCAATGTATTTTGATGAAGTGGCAAAAACCTGCAAAGACAGAAGAAGCTGGGAACTGCTCAGTCTGCAAGACTTACATCGGCTGTAGGTCAAATTGTTCCTGAGTGAACAAACCACTGACTGGCTAAGCAGCAGCAACGTGATGCAGACTGACAGCTGTACTATATTCTAGTTCAGGTAGAGATTAACATTTACATGTAGACGATCTTTTCTGTCTGGAACACTGACAGAGAAGGCTGGGCATGGGGGCTCATGCCCACAATCCCAGTACTTGGCAGGGGGAAGCTCCGGAATTGATAGTTATCCCCGAGTATACAGTGAGTTTTAGGGCAGCTTGGGTTACAAGAGGCTTTGCTTAAAAAGAGAAGAAGATGAGGAGGAGGAGGAGGAGGAGGAGGAAGGAGAGGAGGAAGAAGAGAGGAAGAGGAGAAGGAGGAGGAAGAGAAAGAAAATGAAAGTAAAAAAAAAGAAAAGAAAAGAAAAGAAAAGAAAAGAAAAGAAAAAAGAAAAATGTGACCCAGAGAAGAAAACTAAAATGTGAGATTGTGAAAACACATAGGAGCCTAGAGAAAGGATGGATCTCCAGTAGTAGATAGAATGAATTAATAGGCATACACCTTAGTAATTTGTGACTTGAAGTCATGATTTAAACACACCACCTCTATCCCATTGAACAGTAAGAAGCAATTATTAAAATGGTTCCATAAACTACTTCAACTACAATGCAGTTAAGAAGGTAAGACAGCATCAGTGACATCCATGAGAGGACATGACAGTCATGAGGGGGATGGACTGTGGACATGACTGTCAGGAGGGGGATGGACTGTGCCCATGACTGTAAGCAGTGGGATGGACTATGGACTTGACTGTCAGGAGGGGGATGGACTGTGGCCATGACTGTCAGCAGTGGGATGGACTGTGGACATGAGTCTTTCATACTAAACAGGAACTTTTACTAGAAGCCAATGTAATAGACTCTGATGCCCACATGACATCCTAAACATGAAAATTATGGGACTTCAACAACTTTACACATGTTTCCCATCAGAGCATCAGATACCTGATCATGCAAAAGCCTGTTATCTTTTCAAGTGGCTGGTTTGGTGACTGTTTGCGACCCTGTGGACAAGTAAAGATGAAACGAATAGGCACACGGAAAGGCAGTGTAGTGGTTACTACTGACTGGTAACCTACGAGGTCAGCTTCTGGGCACATCTAGGAGGGTTACCTGATTAGTTTGGCCTTGGAAGATGCTTATGAAGGAGCAGGTGCTTTACGTGGGAAGACTCATCCTCACTGATGGTAGCACACTTCCCTAGCCTTGGGTTCTTGACTGCATAAAAGAGCAAGGTAGCTGAGTATGACTGATTATCACTCTCTTCTCCCTAACTGCAGTTACAGCAGGATTAGCTGTGTCAAGCCCTTGGAACCTTGATGTTTAAATCACGATAGACTATATTCTCAAACTAACTATGTGCTAAGGCAAAGCCATATGCTAAAGCAGACCCTTCCTTGTTTAACATGCTTTTTCCCAGGTATTCTTTGGAATCAGGAGTTGTATGGGTGTGGTGATAAACCTGACCATGTGGTTCTTAGGACTTTTGGACTGATTTGAGAATACTGAGGAATACTTCTTTGGGCTAAAAAAAACAGCCCTTAAATGCTACATTAATGGACCATTGGAGTGGGATCTTAGAAAATAAGAATGCTTAGAGAAACACAGGTAGTGGAGGCTCAGTAGTCCCATACAAGGGCTCTGCCCTGACAACATATAGCCCCATCTCTAAACACCATCACTTTGATGACTAGGTCTCAATGTGTGAACTGTGTAGAAAAACAAACAACTCAGCGACACTGGATAATTCTTTCTCTGCTCTTCATTGTCATTTGCCTTTTTATTTGGCTTATGGAAATGAGTGTCTGAGTCTAGTGTGTTTACAAGGGCCCTAACAACTCCAGTAACCACATCCTATGAATTTTTTCAGCCACTGTAGTTTTCTTTTCTTTATTCTGTAGAAAAATGAAGAAAGTAATAAAAGATTTACAAAAATATAATGCAGGGGGTAAAAAAGACCATCTGAAACCACAGACTAATTGGAGGGGAAAAAACTAAAAAAAACCATGTAGTTTGATCTTGTGACTTAACATCTCAGGAAGTATTGACCTTGAAGGGTAAAGTGACCCTTTCAAAGTTCTTAAAGCCAATGCAATGCCTAAGAACAGAAATCTGGAGTCTTGGTCACATGACTATAAACTACCTCTTTGTAGATTAATTTTTTCACAGTCTACTTCTAATGATGGTTCTTAAACAGTTTAACCTCCCTTTTAGTCCACCACCTACCAGAGGTCGTGGGGAAAAAAGGACACGGGGGAAGTGGACTTTTTTAGAAATGGTTTTTTTCAGAGTAACTCCCATCTGTTATCTGGAAAGCAGCAATTCAGTTCACAGGTCAGTAGTGTTAGCTCAATACACCTAAAAACACTTCATGGATATATACCAGCCGTCCAGTTTGGTAGTCGAGATAGCAAACATGAATCTGCAGTGGTGGCACTACCTAGCAGAGACAGCCAGGCCTCAGCCTCAGCACAGGTCAGCAGGAGGGACCAGGGCCAACAGGAACACCAGGAGAAGTTTTTAGCTGTGCCTCTCTCAGCAAAGCAAAGATCAGCGAAGACTGAGACCAACACGCATTGCACAGCTAGCTCTATAAGGAAACCAAGCTCTGCCTCCTTTATTGTCCACTGAGTCTATTTATACTCCTTCCAAACATCATATGTCCTCCACAGGCCTTGTCTCAAACTCAGTACATGTGTCTGTCTCAGCTGACATCATTCTGCCAATCAGCCATGAAAGCGGCAAGAAAGCGCAGCAGACCACCAGAAGTTTTTGAAGCATTTCCCTCTATGGAATCCTGACAAATGGAGCTCAACTACACAATGTAAGGCAGATATATATGTAGCTAGCGAAAATTTCTTCATCACGTGTTCTTTCAGATGCTTGCTTTAGCAGAATGTCCTTTCACTTGTGTCTCTCTTAGCCTTTCATCTGTGTCCACTTTAAGAAAACACTCCTTCAGGTGTTTGCCCCTGCAAAACACCATCCAACACAACTGACTTTCCAAAGAACGCTTAAGTTTCCACTTCTCCTCTTAACTCCAGCTCAGTACCCAGCTGGTGGGAGTCCCATCTGACAGCATTTCGTTTTTCATTATATGTCTAGAACATGATCAAAAAAGGGAGGATGTGACACTAGATAGTTTGCTCAGCTTCACACACTTTTCAAATTAATGAGTATACAACCAGCATGGATGCTTTCCTAGTCTTGGTTGCTACGATTTTAGAAAAAAATATTTGTTTGGGGTATTTGATTGTTCTGGACTGGATAATTTCTATGTTTTTCTGTAGCTTTGAATTTGTTTTTACTGGTTTCTCTGCTTTTAGTAACCAGAGTACAAATGTCACCACTGACTTAGAGTCTAATAACTGACAGAAAATTGAAGAGTAAATTTGCATAAATGGCAGCTCTCCATTCCTGACACTCTTGTCAGCTTATGCTGTGTTACTGTTTAATATGTGCCATTCAAGTCCTTTAGAAATGCTTAGGGCTAAGCTGCTAAGTAAGTCTACACACCTCTGAAAGAATCTTCCTGATAGTGAGCATTGTGGTGCCACGAGTCTTCATTTCTAGTCTCAAGGGCTTTCTCATGTCCTGGATGAGGGGTTTGTTCTTTCCTTGGACTCCTCATCTCTCCTTGGCTAGTAGCCATCACAACTGTGTCTCACATGTGCCTCTGACTTTGCATCTTCTTCCCCTGCCTCTTCCTTTGTTATCTAAGTTCTCTGATGATTCCATTTTTCTGCTTTTGCTGTTTTAACCAAGGCATCCATAAAGAACCCCAGGAGTAGGCTGCAAATTACTTATGTGAAAACATCTAATAAACAACAGGAGTCCCTCAGAATTATTTTCTTCTCTCTATTTTATCTTAAGAATCTTTTTGGTTTGTTAATCTGAGTCACCATTTGAGAGACTGTTGATCACGTGACATAAAATAAGCAAGAATTTAATGTGCTTATTATACCCTACCCACTCAACTGAGCATTCTAATTTAATCCTTAGGGCAAGTTTTAAGAATCAGTAATGTTGGCTCTAAACATATCTAGGACTTGATGGCTAGCTTCTTGTGGGACCTTTAAATATTAGTAAAAGAATAAATATTAGTAAAAGGTTTGTGTAATATGAAAAGAAACCAAAAACATGGAGCCTTTCACTATTAGGAAGGAGTGAAGTCATTCAGTGCTCTCAGCCACCTTTGTGACCTGTGTGTCCTCAGAAGGAAGCTGAGAGTTTTACCCCTAAGTTACGACAACAGTGGCTTCACGGAGCATGTTACTGATAACAATTGCACTTTACAGTGGCATACCTGTGAAAGCGATTCAGGGGGAATGTGGACTATGGAAGTTCAAAAGCAATGATACATTTGAATTTATATACAGCTAATGCAAACAAATTGTTTAATAGCATGAACATTATAGTAGTAATTTTATCACTCACTGTGACACAATATGTGACTGAAGGCACTTAAGGATGGGAAGATTTATTCAGGCTCATGGTTTTGGAGGGTTTAGGTCTGTTATGGTGGGGAAGGTGTGGCTACAGAAATGTTCCCCAGCTCCATCCATGCTAACAGGATCCTGAGGTGGCATCCATTCTTCACATCTCAGCCATTCAGGAAACAGAAGGCAGGACTGGAAGTAGAGCTAGATTATAACCCTCAAAGATATTCCCACAGTGATCTATCGAATAGCACCACCCACTAGGGAATCAAGCAAGCCTGTCGAGATTCCTTAGCTATAAGTCAAAACAGATGAATAATTGTATCACTTACAGTTCTAAGGTGGTTTTGATCTTCAGTAAAATTTATGTGTAATTTCCTGCTGGACCACTCCACCCTCACTGCAGCCCTGCTTTAAAACAAAAGCATCTTTAAAGAACATAACTTAATGCAATGCCTCACGTTCCCATTCCCATCTTCTTGGAACTCATTCTTAAGACCCTATGAATCAAAAGTTTCCCCCTCCTGTCAGCTGAGAGTTAATAAAGGACAATGTAGGATCCAGGGACCCAGGGGATCTCAGTGGGGGAGTACCTGCCTAGCCATGCACAAGAATTTGGGTTCAATTTCCGGCATCCTAAAAATTTTAAAGCATTAATCTGGTATGTTTAAGTAGCTGGACAATGACTCAGAATCAATGGGTGGATCACATGACCAGCAGCTCCTGAATATAGATGCTAAAACTTCTAGTGGAATGGAGTCTTATTAACTAGCTAATGAGACAGAACATTTCAGTTTAGTGATTGACTATGGTGACATTTCCCTTCCCTCTCTCCCTCCCCACTAGACTGTATGCAATGAAAACCTCTACTACAGAACAAAGATCTCCCTAATTTCCTCAGTCCAGGTGGGCTAAGACCATTTCAGGACTGCCTGTGAGTGGTGAGTAGTGAACAAAAGTATCAGCCCCATGTTGGGCCTTTCAAGGTTCTGAATTAGCCAGGCACTTGCAAAGGGCCGGGAGCTGGGAGCTGGGCCTGGTTAATGCTGGCTGGGTGGAAAGCCAGGATTTACTCACCACCTTTGTGACTCTTTGCAGCCATCACTCAGAGTATCTGGGACTGGAAGTTTCCTTGTTTACCCCTGAGTCCCTTTGTGAACAGCATGAAGAAGCTGGGCAATGTGCCTGAGTACATTATTGCACCAGCGCCTAGTTCCTCCTCTCCTAGTTCTTTCTCCAGAAACGAACTCTTTCTCCCCTTTCACTGAGATCAAAGTTTTCTCTTCTCTTGGTGATGTGGAGATACACAGGAAGAGGATGAGGCTTATGGAATCTTGCAGACCTAGGAGAGAAGAGATGGGTGTTGGGGATGGGTACTTTCGCCTGAATCCCCAGAAAGCTGTTCCTTATAAACAGAACAGTTGCTGCTACAAAGTACAAAACCACATTGTTCCTTTCTTTAGTTCTGAATGGAGTTGGTTACCCTTTCAGTGTTAAGTGTGAAAAAGGCAAGAGAAAGAGCATATCCAGAGCTGGGCAACGTTAAATAGGAAACTTTGAGGACTACTGGTGGGCGCCAGTTACAGAGGGATGAAACTTCATCCCTGAGAGAATGTGCCTTCGATAAACTTGTGCACTAGACTCTAAAAGGAAGTTCACCAAGGGATGCTATTACAACAAACCGAATGCGCAACATCTCAGCATCAGGACATCTCAGCATCCCATAGCCTTGTTAGCTCCTTTCAGGGCCCCGAGAACCACGTGTTTACGTGGTGAGCATGCAGCAGGTGTCACTCACTGGGCTGTTTCTGGAGCACTTTTGGCACCTGTCCTGACACATGAAGAGACAGGATGAGAATCCTGATTACCAAATCCTAATCGTATGTGGAGTTTCTTATGCAAGATGCAAGAAAACACCCAGGGGGAACACACACCTCATTACAGCATTCATTCATTCCCTCTCACTCATTGCTGTCAGGGGACTAGGAGCTTCATCTCCTGTACAGTGATCTGGGAGGACCACATGCTTGCTCTCCTGTACCTTTTAACACAAAGTTGAAATAAGAAACGATCACCGTCCTTTTCGCCAAGATGGCGCTGAAAGCGAAGAAGGAAGCTCCTGCCCCTCCCAAAGCCGAAGCCAAAGCGAAGGCCTTGAAAGCTAAGAAGGCCGTGCTGAAAGGCATCCACAGCCACAAAAAGAAGATCCGAACGTCACCCACCTTCCGGCGGCCCAAAACCCTGCGGCTCCGGAGGCAGCCAAAATATCCTCAAAAGAGTGCGCCCAGGAGAAACACGCTTGACCACTATGCCATCATCAAATTCCCACTGACCACCGAGTCAGCCATGAAGAAGATAGAGGACAACTACACTCTAGTGTTCATTGTGGATGTCAAGGCCAACAAGCATCAGATCAAACAGGCTGTCAAGAAACTCTATGACATTGATGTGGCCAAAGTCAATTCCCTGATAAGGCCCGACAGAGAGAAGAAGGCATATGTTCGCTCGGCTCCTGATTATGATGCCCTAGATGTTGCCAACAAGATTGGGATCATCTAAACTGAGTCCAGATGGCTAATCCTAAATATATACTTTTTTTTTCACCATAAAAAAAAAAGAAACAATCACCGTTTGGTGGCTGATTATGGGATGGAGTAGTCTCTGGATGGTCCATCCTTTTGTCTTAGCTCCAAACTTTGTCTCTGTAACTCCTTCCATGGGTATTTTGTTCCCTANTCTAAGGAGGAATGAAGTATCCACACGTTGGTCTTCGTTCTTCTTGATTTTCTTGTGTTTTGCAAAATGTATCGCGAGTATTTTAAGTTTCTGGGATAATATCCACTTATCAGTGAGTTCATACCATGTGTGTTCTTTTGTGATTGGATTACCTGACTCAGGATGATATCCTCCAGATACATCCATTTGCCCAAGAATTTCATAAATTCATTGTTTTTATTAGCTGAGTAGTACTCCATTGTGAAAATGTACCACATTTTCTGTATCCATTCCTCTGTTGAGGGACATCTGGGTTCCTTCCAGCTTCTGGCTATCATAAATAAGGCTGCTATGAACATAGTGGAGCATGTGTCCTTATTACCAGTTGGAAGATCTTCTGGGTATATGCCCAGAAGAGGTATTGCTGGATCCTCTGGTAGTACTATGCCCAATTTTCTGAGGAACCACCAGACTGATTTCCAAAGTGGTTGTACAAGCTTGCAATCCCACCAGCAATGGAGAAATGTTCCTCTTTCTCCACAACCTCGCCAGCATCTGCTGTCCCCTGAATTTTTGATCTTAGTCATTCTGACTGGTGTGAGATGGAATCTCAGGGTTGTTTTGATTTGCATTTCCCTGATGATTAAGGATATTGACCATTTTTTCAAGTATTTCTCAGCCCTTCGGTATTCCTCAGTTGAGAATTCTTTGTTCAGCTCTGTATCCCATTTTTTAATAGGGTTATTTGAATTTCTGGAGTCCAGCTTCTTGAGCTCTTTGTATATATTGGATATTAGTCCCTTATCAGACTTAGGATTGGTAAAAAAAAATCTTTTCCTAATCTGTTGGTGGCCTTTTTGTCTTATTGTCAGTATCTTTTGCCTTACAGAAGCTTTGCAATTTTATGAGGTCCCATTTGTCAATTCTTGATCTTACAGCACAAACCATTGCTGTTCTGTTCAGGAATTTTTCCCCTGTGCCCATATCTTCAAGACTTTTCCCCACTTTCTCATCTATAAGTTTCAGTGTCTCTGGTTTTATGTGGAGGTCTTTGATCCACTTAGACTTGAGCTTTGTACAAGGAGATAAGAATGGATCAATTAGCATTCTTCTACATGATAGCCGCCAGTTGTGCCAGCACCATTTGTTGAAAATGCTGTCTTTTTTCCACTGGATGGTTTTAGCTCCCTTGATTGCACATGCCAGCAAGATTTTGCTGAAAGGACCCTGATATAGCTGTCTCTTGTGAGGCTATGCCAGTGCCTGGCAAATACAGAAGTGGATGCTTACAGTCATCTATTGGATGGAACACAGGGCCTCCAATGGAGGAGCTAGAGAAAGTACCCAAGGAGCTGAAAGGGTCTGCAACCCTATAGGTGGAACAACAATATGAACTTACCAGTACCCACAGAACTTGTGTCTCTAGCTGCATATGTAGCAGAAGATGGCCTAGTCGGCCATCATTGGGAAGAGAGGCCCCTTGGTCTTGCAAACTTTATATGCCCCAGTACAGGGAAATGCCAGGGCCAAGGAATGGGAGTCAGTGGGTAGGGGAGCAGGGCAGGGGGAGGGTATACGGGACTTTCAGGATAGCATTTGAAATGTAAATGAAGAAATTATCTAATAAAAATTGAAAAAAAAAAAGAGAAAAGAAGCAATCACCGACCTTATAGAACACTTTTTGTTTGGGTCTTTCAGGTAACTGTTGGCATTCCTGTATTCAGGAGTCACTTTTAGAGACTGTTATTACACTGATCTCACAGTAGGGGACATCTAGAAGCCCAGAGAACATTAGAAAACTCAGATAAATAAAAATTGGTTTCTTTGGTCTAATTTTCATGGTGTCATTTTTTAAAGGACTTACTTATTTTGATTTTTATATGCATGGGGCTTTTGCCTGCACCATGAGTGTACGTGGTTCCTGAGGAGGCCAGAAGAGAACATAAGATCCCCTGAAATTGTAGTATTGTAGTTAGAAATAGTTGCCAGCCACCAATCAGATGCTGTCAGCTGAATCCAATCCCTCTACGAGAGCATCAATCCTTCTTAACTTCTAAGGTGTTTCTCCAGCCCCTAAATATATATCAACTCTTCCTCCTCCTCGGTTATCACAGGGACTGGGTTATCAGCTCCTAGAAACCCCATGTGGAGTGCAGATAGATGACCCTGACTACTTCCCAGCTTGGGTGACTGTGCCTGGTGTTTCATTCATGGTTACGGGATTTGTAGGTTATGGATAGACTCATAATCTCATAATATAGTAACTGAATAAATAGGTCTATAGTGTGGTTTAAGCTAGAGTTCTAATGTAGTTTCAATGTTAGAAACATGATTTTTACATTTCGTTCTATTCACTAGATTTCAAAAGGTAACCAGTCTAAATATTTCAGAATGCAAGTGGAAGTAGATTTTTCATGATGTGTATGAGCACAAGTTTACTACACTTAATTATTTTCTTGCTGTGCTGGCCCTCATGCATGTTATTCAAGTATGCTACCAATGAGCTACATCTTTGATGTATAGATTATTAAGTTTAAAGGAAAGACAGTAATGAGTGCTGGAGAGATGTCTCAGTGTATCACAGAGGTCACAGAGGACCAGGTTCAACTCCCAGTCCCCACAGGGCAGGTCACTACCACTGGAACTGGAGTTCCAGAGGTTCTGACAACTTGTAAAACTTTGAAGGCACCAATCATGCACATGATAGACACATATAGTCAAGCAAAGTACCCACTCATACAAAATGAAGAAAAATTTAAAAGAAAGACCAATAATAATATTTCCAAGGAAAATAAATACTGTTGTTTTGAGGGGTGCATATGCACATGCATGCGTACAATGTGTTTGGGGTTCACATGGACACATGTAGAGGTCAGAAGACAACTGTGTACAATAGGTTCTCACCTTCTGCCTTTAAGTGGGTTCTGGAAATTAAATTTGGTTCACTGGGCTTGTGTAGCACATACCTTTATGCCCTAAGACATCCACCAGCCCCAAAGATATGTCTTTGAAATGAAACTATCCATGTGAAGGGGAATTTGGTGGTAGTAGTGAGTAGGGGAAAATGGCATTTGGTTCGAGGTTTGAGAAGCCACTGGAGGGCTTTTAAAAAAAAAAATGATACTCAGTGAGTATCAATAACTTTCTTCATTTACAAAATGAAGATGATAATAGCATCTACTTCATAGGGTCCTTGCAAGGACTGAGTTGATGCTGCTCACAAGAGCATTCAACAGGGTATAGCATTTAGTCATTACTAAATTATCACCAGGCATTATTAATGTTATCATCAGTAACAGGAAATGAAGTGATAGTCTAGAGAAGGAATGTATTCTTAAGTTTTTTATTTAATTTTTGTTTATGTATATTTGTACGGATACATGCCACATGTGTGCATGTGTCCACAGAAGGCAGAAGTAGGCACTGAATTACCAGCTCCAGGTGACTGCAAACTGCCTAACATGGATGCTATGTGCCAAACTCTGGTCCTTGGGAAGAGCACCAAGGGCTCTTAACTTCTAAAACATCTCTTCAATCCTAAAAAGTTAAATACGCAGCATAACTCTTTAAGAGCAAAGAGTTTCTGGTGAAATTGGGAAGGAAACCAAAAGGAAAAGACCCCCAAAACTGGCCTAATAGTTTTTGTGACTCAAATCAGGAAAGCTTGAGTAAGGTGTTAAGTATAGCCATCACTGGGGAAAAAAGAAGTCAGTCAATTTCCGTGGGACACAGCAAGTACCAGGGCTACTTGGATGGACTCCAGTCAAGAAGGCAACATGGGGACTCAAGTTTGCTTTAGTTCTTCAGGAAATCAAAGAAGTCAGCCAATCTTCAACCAGAAAATGGAAACAGAGTTCATTTCTAACCTGTAAGACGTTCCGTGAGAAGTGTTCTGCATCTAAAGAGATGAGCAGAGGCAGAAAGAGCTTTCTCCTGACAAAAGTTCTCTACATCTATCCTCAGAAAATACCCAGGATACAGGAGATACTCCCATAATGCTCACTGGTTAAATGACTGATTCAATAGTGACAAATTCAGTGAACTGATATCAGCTTGGGAACATGGGTCCTGAAGAGGGTCTCCCCAGTGTGCTTTCTAGTCCCCATCTCATTCACTTTGGGAAGGATGGTACTAGGTATGTTGTATGGTCGATGCTGAGAAGGACATGAAAGAAAAATGTCAATTCAGTTGCAACAGGACCATTCCTCATAAGACAGCCATGTGCAGAGTTCAAGGAGACCTCCAACGTTCAGAGCCATCTGAGATACTAAGTTCATCAAGTGCTGTTGAAACAGCTCAAACAAGGTATTAGAGGGTCGGATAGTAGACAGAATAGATGAGTGGGCATATTTAAACTTCAGTTTTATGATAGCTCTTGTAAAACAAAGCAGAGATTTATTTAAACCTTGCCCAGAAGAATTTGGGTCAAAGACTAACTTTTGAATTAGGAGATTAATCTGACACTAACAGCAGGTGGCAATGAAAAGTCACTTCATTCAGGTGACCTGGGTTTCCTGAAACATCAAGTGTGGGAATTGGATGCCATACCCTTGGGTATCCTCCAGTTCTGACTTTCTATGGCTCCCTGAGATGGCTGTAGCACCTGTTTTCAATTTGAGCTCTTAACATGTGTCTCCTCATTCTTTAAATCTGCCTTTCTAGTAAGCTGTGGCATTCATTACCGGGCTTCTAGTCATTTCCTTTTATTCTAAAGAGACTTTATATTCTATTTTTCAGCTCCAGCTTTTCCAGTCCCCTAGTGTTGAAAACATTTTCGTGAGAACAGCTGTTAAAATCATCTCTGAGTTTTAGTGGCAGCCATGGCTGGGAAGCCCCACTGGGCAAAGGAATTTGCAATGTTCGGCCTGAGGAGACGGTCTCCTTACTTTGATGAGAAATTGAAGTGATGTTATTTACTCTCACAAGCTGTTTTAACTTCTATGGACCAGTAAGGGAGGCCTCCTGACAACCCTGTATCCTGAACTTTGTTATTTTCTCCCTGGGCTTCTTCCTCTCTAATCTTCAACATTCTAGAAGTTTCCTTGTAGGATGGCAGTGATCTGCTATTCATTAGTCAACTTGCCGCTTTTCACACCTTTCTTCTCTGTTCAGTTACCATAGAATTTACCGTTGTCATGATCAGTCAGCCAGATTAGCCATGCTTTTGGCCAGGAACCAAAGGGGAAAAGCCGCTCTGGCAGAAGGGACAGGGAATTTCGACTCTCCCTGTAGAAGGCAAAGAGGTGCTCCTTAGTGAGTCAAGCAAAAAGGATACACTGAAAGCCAGTCAGCCTCCACTAAAGAGGAAATTGCAGTGGGGTTGCTTGGCCTCCTGCTAGTACTGGAATCTTCATCAGGAGGGTCACTAGTGACTGCTCTCCACACATTCAGAATGTCCTTGACACTGCTGTACTGAAAGGAAAAGATTTTGTGGTCGGGTAGTTCCCACTGAAATCATCTCACCTAGATGCTCCATCCCTTTAACTACCATCCTTGAACACTTAGTACATGGTACAGAATGACACTGAAACCTATGCAGAGAGCAGTTCCCATGGGGGCATTCCCACCCTCTCTACCCATTGCTTGAATCTCTTTAGTGTTTACAATTGCATTCCACATCCCAATTCTGTCTCAAAGCCTCCTTCCTTTGATTATCCTTTAAATCCTAACAATGATTCTGGATTAGTGCCTAGGCCCCTTCTCACAGCTAGTATTTAAGACAAAAACTACTTATCACAGAACACAGTCTGTCAGGCTGGAGGCTGTAAACAGCAGGATAGAAATTCAAGGGACTTCCAGGAAATATCATCCTATCTCTTCTACTGGACACTGGCTCAGGTTTCTTCTCTAGTTCCTAGGAAGAAAAGTCTTCACTGCTTGAGACTTTCAGGGCCCCAACCTTGTGCTCTTATCTCTCCTGTCCACCCCTACCCCCATATCTCCACCATACCTCGTATACTTTAGCAGGTAAGATGCATCTAGTGCATGATAATAAAATCATCAGGTGGCTCCCATCATAACGCCTATGGTGCACATAATAATCTCTTCCCCTCATTCCCCTCGCCCCTCCCATGGTAGTGATGGTGGATGTATCAGGTCACTTTCTGTTTGTGCCACAAACCATCTATGAAAATCCACTTACAAGGAGGAAAGATTCGTTTTTGCTCAGAGTCTCAGAGGTTTTAGCCTATGATCTCTTGAGCCCATTGCTTTGAGCCTGTGGCATGTCATGGACTTTTCCTGGGGAGATGAAAGGAAAAATCTATTTGCTCTCGACAGAGAAGGCAGTAGCTGCCCAAAGAAAAATTACAATCTAGATCTATCTTGGTAAAGCAATACATTTGGGGGTATTATTTACAGGAATAAGGGCAGTGACACCACTGAGAAAGCCCTGCAGTGATTTGTAAGTAGGTAAACGATCATAATAAGGCATCCCACCCATAGCTAGATATATTCACAAAAACTATACCTCTGATGGGTCCCACTGGACAATGTATAGGCCACTACACCACTAGAGTCTCCCTTTAATTCCCAGAAATTGTTAATCACATAAGAAACCTCAGGAAAGGGAAGAGGTATCATGAGCCTATGGGGCCCTCCTGCTCATCCAAAGAGGTAATAATGTCTTAGTTAGGGTTTCCATTGTTATGAAGAGACACCATGACCACAGCAATTCTTTTTTATTATTATTTATTTATTTATTTTTATTTATACGAGTGCACTGTAGCTGTCTTCAGACACACCAGAAGAGTGCATCAGATCCCATTACAGATGGTTGAGAGCCACCATGTGGTTGCTGGGAATTGAACTCAGGACCTCTGGAAGAGTAATCAGTGTTCTTAACTGCTGAGTCATCTCTCCAGCCCCTACAGCAACTCTTATAAAGGGCCTGGCTTAGAGGTTCAGAGGTTCAGTCCATTATCATCATGGCAGGGAGCACGGTAGCCGGCAGGAAGACATGGTGCTAGAGGAGCTGAGAGTCCTACACCTTGATCCAAAGGCATCTAGGAAGAACTCTTTGGAATCTAGGAGGAGGATCTCTTTCCACACTAGGCATAGCTTGAGTATTAGGAATCCTCAAAGCTCACCTACACAGTGTCATATCTCTTCCAGCAAAGCCACACCTATTCCAACAAGGCCACACCTCCTAACAGTGCCATTTTGCATGGGTCAAGCATATTCAAACCACCATATTTCACTCCTTAACCTCATAGGCTTGTTCAAACACATGAGTCTATGGGGGCCATACCTAGTCACAGCATAATGCAAAATATATTTAGTCTAATTTCAAAAGTCTCTATAACCTATAACAGTCTCACCAATATTAAAAGTCCGAAGTTCAATGTCTTTTCTGAGATACATGTGATGTCTTAGCTGTAATCCCATATAAAAGCAAAAGCAAAAAGCAGGTCATATACTTCCAATATATCATGGCACAAGATATACATTACCATTTCCAAACATCATAGTGAGGCAATACTGAACCAAAACAAGACCAAAATATAACTGGGAAAACTCCAAGCTCTGAATCTCCATGTTTGATGTCCAACTCCTTTCAGCTTTGTTGACTGCAACACAATTCTTTCTCTTGGACTCTTTCTACTCCTTGTTAGTAACTTATCCTGAGGCTCTGGCATCTCTAATATCTTAGGGTCTTCAAGACAACCTCAACTTCATAGCTACTTGTTCCAGTGCCCAGGATCCATTCAAGATCTGCTGGGCTGCTCCAAAGTGTTTATGCGTTCAGCAGAACTTCTTCAGCTCTGCTCTCTGTAGTTCTCTAGACACTGGTTGACTCATCTCTAACCCTGCTGCTGTTCTTGGTGGTCATCCTATGGTACTGGCATCTCCAATATGCTGGGGTCTTCTGTTGCAATTAAGCTTTACCAATAGCCTCTCAAAGGCTCTCTTCATGGTGCCAAGTCTCAACTTCTTTGCATGACCCCTTCAGTCCTGGGCCATTAGTTACAACAGAGGCTGTTCCTTCACCAGTGGCTTTTCTTGGCCTCTCACAGTGTCAAGCCTTAGTTGCTCTCCATGACCCCTTCATGCCTTCAAAACAAGTACCACCTGGATGACTCTTATACATTAACAAGTCCAGCTGTAGCATGAGACTGTCTCTGAAACAGAGCTTCTTTGTGCTCTCAGAAAACATTTCTTAGAAGATGTCACCTCAGTGATGCTGGTCTCTTCTTAATCACCATCAATTTAACCCTAAGACAAATAGTAGTAGGCCTGATGTTAAAAGAGTCTTCAACTGGTGATCACAATTTTTCTGGTTCAAAGTAAGTCAACCCAGAAGAAGTAGGTTCCCATTAGTTGGCAATAAGCACTTAAGTACAAGATTGTGGAGACATTCATCACTTTCTGGCACATGGGAAGAAAGTGGTAGACACTGAGGTCCCAGTATCCCAGTCAAGAACCTACCTCCTAATGAGCTTTTTCCCAGACCTCTTCTGTAAAGGTAGGTATCATGGAAACATGGTCAACCACCCTCAAGGAGGCAAATTAGCCATTTGGGCACTGCAAACACATCTCTACAGCCGAAGCTGATGGGAAGCAATGTCTGTTCTGTGTGAGGGTCAGCAAGGAGCCAAGCTTTTCAGAAACCATGGAAGAAAGAATAGTCAGAGATGAGGGATGCCATGAAAGTCTATGTTACCTTTTCAATTGTTACAGAGGTTGGCTTGCGAAGGGGGCTGAGGAATGGGGGAAAGATGTTCAGGATAGACTTTTAAAAATATTGTTATTTTTTTGAAGTTATAATTACATTATTTCCCCCACCAAACCCTGCTATTCACCCCTCCTTGCTCTCTTTCATGGCTTCTTTTCTTATTAATTGATACATCTATTTGACAATTTTAATGATTTTTATGAAGTATCATCTTAGCTAGGCTCCTGTAGTGAGAATTTTAGAATTTTGTTTTCTTTTCTTAAAAGAAAACAGAAATATTATAAGACTGTTTTTGTTTTTTGTTTTTTATTTATTTATTTAGATATTTTCTCTATTTACATTTCCAATGTTATCCCTTTTCCTAATTTCCCCTCCGAAAATCCCCTACCTCCTCCCCCTCCCCCTGCTCACCAACCCACCCACTCCCATTCCTGATCCTGGCATTCCCCTATACTGGGGCATAAAACCTTCACAGGACCAAGGGCCTCTCCTTCTATTGATGACCGACAAGGCCATCCTTTGCTACATATAAAGCTAGAGCCACAAGTTCCACCATGTGTTTTCTTTGATTGGTGGTATAGTTCCAAGGAGCTCTGGGGACAGTGGTTAATTCATATTGATGTTCCTCCTATGGGGTTTCAGACCTCTTCAGCTCCCTGGGTACTTTGTCTGGCTCCTTCATCGAGGACCTTGTGCTCTGTCCAATGGATGACTGTGAGCATCCATTTCTGTATTTGCCAGGCACTGGTAGAGCCTCACAGGAGACAGCTTTATCAGTCTCCTGTCAGCAGGCTCTTGTTGGCATCTGCCTAGTATCCAGGTTTGGTGGTTGTTTATGGGATATATCCCCAAGTAGGGCAGTCTCTGGATAGTCATTCCTTCAGGCTCTGCTCTGAACTTTGTCTCTGTAACTCCTTCTACAACTCTAACAAAGGAAGTGAAGGATCTGTATGATAAGAACTTCAAGTCTCTAAAGAAAGAAATTGAAGAAGATCTCAGAAGATGGAAAGAT
>NC_034609.1:4972528-4988224 GCF_900095145.1 Mus pahari
GGCACTTCCCCAACTAAAGCTCCTATCTCTGTGATAACTTCAGCTGTGTCAAGTTGACACAAAACTAGCCAGTACATGGATGTATCTGGAGGATATAACCCAATCACAAAAGAACACAAATGATATGCACTCACTGATAAGTGGATATTAGCCCAGAAACTAAGAATACCCAAGATACTCAAGAAGTGTGGATACTTCGTTCCTTCTTAGAGTGGAGAACAAAATACCCATGGAAGGAGTTACAGAAACAAAGTTCTGTTTTTGTTTTAACCCTAGGTGTGGGATATGGGGCTGCTTCAGATTGTCCACAGCAGATGACTATGATTTGCCTTATGTTCTAGCAGGGGTGTGATTTTGCCAGTGGCAGATACTTTCAGAGATTGTGTGATGTTTAGAAGGGCCCTGAGAGGTGAGGTGGGATATTGGTTGCCATTGGTTGCTGTTGGTCATGGCTTGTTAAATAGTCATGCACAAAGAAGAACAAGAATAAGATATTAGATAATCCTGACAGGCCAAGATCAAACCTACCCCAAGGAACACGATGCTCCTAATCAGCAGGAAGCAGTCTAATGATAACATCCCCACTTTCCTCTCCATCCTTTTTTCTCTCCTCTCTAGGATTAAAGGGGTTGAAAGGGTGGAGAAGGTGGTAGAAAGAAGAAGCCATGAAGGAATAACTACAAGCCCCTAGTTATTCAATTGTAGGGGAGAAAATACCGCAGAGTGTTATAGAGTATTATAGCTGACATTCCTAAAACAAAACAAAGAGTAACAAGAGAAAATAGGCATTAGTGTTATAAACATTTTGTGTGGAGTGGAAACCTTCAAAATGAGATCACAGTGACTTGGGGAAATCTGGACCTGTTTATAGACAGGCAGAAGCAAGTGCTTTGAAAAAGAGCATGGTCTGAGTGCAGCAACCTAAGAAATGCATAGGAAGACCCAATCACTGCCATTCTCCATGGCCTTTTTACAGACACGTCTTCCGTCTATGCACAACGTAGGACACCTGTCACTTGAGTGCCTGAAATAGAGAAGAAATGGAGATATTCCAAGGGGAATCTTCTAGATTTTATGGTATATTTTAAGAATGAAATGGTGGCAGAAATTTCCTTCCCATGAGCCACTTCAGGAGAGAACGGCAGGAGACAGTTGAGATATCCTCTTGCCTTTGTAGTCTTATTTTCCTTCATCTTTAAATACTCAGAATGCCCAAGTGCCATCTCTGTATGGGGAAGAGAGGAGACATGACGGGCAACTAGGAACTCTCACTCTCCACTTGAGGTGGGATCTACCTGAGTCAGGAAAAGACCCAGTATGTGGAATACAGAAAAGAGTCTTATATTCCATGTAAGTGTAATAATATATATAATTATCTATTAAAATGATCATATTACTCCAGAAAAATCACCCAAATCTGAACTCTGTTTCTTATGACATGAAGTGAAACAGACTGTGCTTATTATTTGTGCCTTGGAAGATTCTGGGTAGAAGATGCAGGTGAGAGGGGGAGAGAAGGCGGGATCAGCCACATTAGTGAGCTGATTGGATGTGGAAAGGGAATGGAGCCCCATTCACTGTAATCCTCTTTGAGATCGTCTACAGGTCTTGACTGCATTCATTTGCTCCACCAGTTAAAGTATTAAAAGCAGAAAAAAAGTTAGCACAGCAGAGAGCAGAGGAAGCTCAAACCCTGCAGACAGTAAAAGACGGAATCAGTAGGCAAAGGAAGGTGTCATGGGGGAAGCACGCATGCAAGAGACACAGAAGGGGAGGCCCGAGAAGCCAAGAATCCAAGTCCGGTCTCTTCACAAGTTTCTAAAGAATTTTTCTCTCTCAACTTAGGGTTGGTCCCTTAGAAGCGAGAGGCTAATTGGCCCACAACTCTTACTTACTGAGTCCTGATTCAGCCTTGAACTTGTTGAGCCAGTCCATCAGAGACAAAAGCCCGCAGGGCCCTTTTTTCTTTTTCTTTTTCTGTTTTTTTGTTTTTGTTTTTGTTTTTGTTTTTGTTTTTGTTTTTGTTTTTGTTTTTAGCAGCCCGTCCTTTGTCTCAGATCAGGAAGGTTGAGGAAGAAGCCGGCCATCTTGGAAGTTTTCCACCTTTATTACCTAGTGATGGCCTCTCTCCTTATCTGTCTGCCTACAAGGGACTCTGTCTAACTCCACATCTCTAATTCATAAGCTGTAAGGATCTATGATTTTCAGAAGAATGATACCCTAAATTCAAATAATATGTAAATACAAAGAATGTTTTATTCTACAGAAGTCCAGCATGCTGGGGTCTCCCATTACAAGAAGAGAGAGACAACCAAGTGAGCTTGCAGGCCTGACTTAAAGCACATTAGGGAACTCTAGGGTGGGTGGCCTCTATGTTAATCTGTTGGGTCCATCTCTATGGACATTCTATTATTGGGATGTGCAGGCTGGAAATTTCCTGGGGGGAGGTCTGGAAACTGTTGCTGGGGAAGGAGCTGAGAAGTCTAGAAACTGTGGCTGACCCATTGTCCTTGCCTCGGCAGCTTCTAAGGCCCGCACTTGCCTGGAATTGCCCAGTTCTTGGAAACAGAAATTTAGGCCTAGTCTCCTTAACTGCCCATTTGAAGCCTTTCATGGAAGCCTAGCCTTCTCAAAGCCAAGAGAAGAGGTTGTTGCATTGGAAGGATCTGCCGAGCTTTGTTCCTGGATCTAGGCTAAGCTTGAGGCTTCTACAGTAAAATTAGTGCTTTGATGGTGGTAAGGGTTGGGCAGGCAGGGGCATGCATGCAGGAGCTCAGAAGGAGAAAGGAAGGACAGAAGGACTAAGATGCAAGGCAAAGACTTAGGCCACCATGGAGGCAAGGTGACATGACAGCCTTGCTTCCATTCTGCTGGTGGAACCAGCCCACTTAGGGAGTTATTTTGCTGGTCCACAATGGGGCATCCCCCTGGAGATCACTACTGGCTAAAGGCCAACTTGGCAAGCAAGGTTGTCTTGAGTGAGACCCAGGAAAGAGGTTCTTGCAAGGCGAGGATGATTTTATTTTAAACTTGCCAAATCTCAGGACATTCATGCTAGGCCAGGTAGCATGCTGAAATATACAGCTAGAAAACCAAAGAACACTTGGGATCTAATTAGCATCCTGCCTCCTTGAGACAATGGGTAAACATCTAAAATTGATTTAGTCCCACAGCTCCACAGCAGTGATAACACTCAAGGATCATGTAACTACTGCCCTTTAATGGAAAGGCAGAAGAACTGGGAGTTAAAACGCCTGCAGAATTATTTCAGCTCAGGCACCAATGAGCCCAGTGGGCTTGTACTAGTCATTTGCATATTGAAGGCCCAGGTTTCCTCAGAATCCTTTTCTTTCCCTGAGGGCTATAACTAGCATCCACTAAAAACTAAGCATGCAAATGTTGGAGAAAGGACTGTGCAAGTAAAGGGTGGTTATTGTTACTATGTTTCTAGTTTACTTCACTGTGTTAAGAAAGAACCCACAAATTTTGCAGGAAAGGGGAAAGTGGAGGAGATACACAGAGACAGAGACAGAGGCAGAGACAGAGACAGAGGCAGAGACAGAGAAGTAATGCCTTCTCAAAATAGAATAAACCAGGGTATTGAATACTTAAAGACCCCACTTGTCGAGGTCTGTTTAGAAAATAAAATTTTGTTTGACACAGGGGTAAAACTCCATGCCCTTCCCTCACTAGTTGGTGGGTGGGCTAAGGACTTGGAGACAGTTTACCAGCACTTGGCTAGTTGCTAAACAGAGTTGGTGTGCTTGCACTCTGGTTTATATACAATGTATCATTGTTTTGTAAAGCAAAGCACCCTTATAAATCCTGCACTGCTGAGATGAAGCGTGACAGGAAATAATTATATAAATCATCACAGTTCTGCATCATATTTCTTATTATTCCTCATTTTGTCCTCCCTGTGTAAATAACCTGCACCCTGAACTTATAGTGGCATTCTTAATAGATGTGTTTATTTAGTTTGCGTTGTTAGAGTAGAAGGTTGTGGAAATGGGAGACTCTGCTTGAAGCTGTTGGTGTGATCTTTCTGTGAATTAAGATCTGACGGTTTGAACAGAGATTCAATGAATACTGAGCACAGGGAGGTAAAAGCGGATGATCAGACGGGAATCAATAAAGCTGCCTGAGGTTCCTGAGGTGAAATGCTGCTTCATGCATCTCTTCTGCTTCTCTCAGAGAGGAAGAACCAAGAAGAAAGAAATTAATGATCTTCAGTGACCATAGGCCCAATTAAGGCAGGAGTTGATTAACTGAAAATGTCACATAGAAAAAAAAATTATGTAAAAAAAAACAAAAAACCACTAAATTTGCTTTTTGAGGTTCAACATTGACCCTCTAATAAAGTAGTTCGAGGACAGCTTTCCACAAAGCTCTGACGTGATTGCCTGTAGTTCTGCAGAGACTCAAACATGAGCACGGGACAGGTTGGCATCCTGGTGTTTTAGTGCTAAAAAGGATGTGGCTCCAAAGTCATCTGCATCTCTATAAAAAGTTGTGCTTAAAATGGAAAATCTAGGGGATGAAACTCGATCCAGCTCTGTGAGAAAAAAATGTTTTTAATAAGCAGCTAAGGTTTAGATTATACACTAATTAGAAAGGCTTTCATTTTTTACAGCATAAATCATTTTTCTTCCCCTCAGCTGTATGAATTATTAAAGCAACTCCTTTCTATGACACTCCAAGGCTCTGGGGATTGGATACAAGTTCACAAATGAAATACACGATCCAGAAGAGAAGCCCTGACTGGGCAGAAATGCCAGGATAAGGGCCTGTGCTTGGGATAAAGCCACACCCACACCCACACAACGACAGAGTAGCCATACTTTCAGTGCAAAGGTCTGGGGAAAGGCTTGGTTCAGAAAGCGCTTGCCACACAAGCAGCAGGACCCATGCTCAGAGGCAACAGGGAAAGAGTCAAGCACTGGGTGTGTGCGTGTGACAGAGGCGGGTGCTGCTCACCCACCTTACTTGGCAAATTCTGGGGGAGGTGGGAGACTATCTAAGGAGGAAGAAAAGGAGGAAGAGGAGGAGGAGGAGGAGGAATGAATGATACACACACACACACACACACACACACACACACACACACACATGAATGTCAAAATTTCATGAGAGAATCATGTCATGCAGAAGATTCTACCATATGCAGAACACTGCCTCCAATTGCATTTTGATGCATTTTGAGAGAAATTCAGAAAAACCGATGGACTGAGCAGCTGTCAACCAGTGGAAAGCATTCTGGCTTGAGGGAGGTGAATGTCACTGTGATCTGATGTTGCCTGTCATCCTAAAAGCAAGCATTTACTCTATTTGGGTCTCAAATTTTCATACATTATCTATAAAAGAGTGGATCTAATAAATATTTTAAAGCTTTTTTTTTTCTTTTAAAGCCTTAAAATTCCTGCATTTTTGGCAGGACATTTTGAGGTAATAACTAAGGTTTGTCCTCCCCAAGCTCCTGTCACTGCCTTGCCCCGCCCCCCCCAGGAGCCCAGCTTTGTCATTTAGATGAGAGTAGAAGCAATAAACAATGAAGTCATCTGAATTATTATTGTTATACTAAAACTTGTATTAGCCACAATAATCTTGAAATCCAACGGATCTGATTGTAAGTGTGAGTTGTTTGGTAGAGGGGTCCAAAAGTACGTTGTCAAAGATATGAATCAAATTTTAAACTGTGTCCATGTAAATAATGTGGTATCGCTTTAAGTGCTAGCTCTTTACCAAAAAGAGGACACTAACTCTGGAAGGCAGGATCAAGAGAGGGTAGACTGGTCCTTAGATGGTGAAGAACCCATGGAAAGGAATCCACTGCTCATTTCACTAGGCAAGGGCAAGGGGGACTGGGAAGGAACAGCTAAGCTTCAAGTTCTTTTCAGGTTATTTCAAGCCACTGAAAACCATCTGGAGCCATCCCTAGTGCGTTTAAGCCAACAGTTCTGAGCCACTCTAGCAGGAGAGTTACTAACAATGGTAAAGTGAGGGAGGCCCTGCAAAATGCCTTCAGAGCAGCCTTTCAGAATCCCATGCTCCCTGGTAAGATGTAAAGCAGAAGTTGTGTCCTCAAATGCTAGCAGAGAAGTGCTAATAAGAAAGTAGAGAAAGCTAGTAGAGAAAGGGACAGACAGGCTTGTTTTGGAAGGCAGGCACACCAGAAGAGGGCATCAGATTCCATTAGAGATGGTTGTGAGTCACCATGTGGTTTCTGGGAATTGAACTCAGAACCTCTGGAAGAGCAGTCAGTATTCTTAACTGCTGAGCCACCTCTCCAGCCCCCAGATTATAGGGAAATGTGTACCTTCATCTGCATCTGAGAACCTGAATGTTGGTGGTTAAGGACTCATAAAAGCTGTGCCTATGAAGCTCCATTGTCATTTCTTATTCTACAATGATTCCTAGGTATAGGGCTACAAGTTTAAGTAAAAGTTTAACGAACTGAATTTTGTTCTTTGAAGCTGTGACCCTATGTAATGGTATTTGTTGAGGCTACCAGAGATAATATGGACGACATGTGATCACAGGGATGAGCTCTCCTCGTGGTATTAACGAGACACACTAGAAAGACTGGACTCTCTGTCTCTGCCACCTCAAGACTTAGGGTGCCTGCCACAGCATTTGTGGTGGTGGAGAGGCAGGAGTAGAGCCCGCATGAGAAGCAGAGTGGGCTCTTGTGCCAACGCTGGACTTCTACCTTTTTCAAAGCAGGGACAAATTGAGTTTCTGTGTTTATCATCCTAGTGTATGGTGGAATTTTATAACAATGACCTAGCGCACTAAGATCCCAAGCCGGGACAGTTTTGAGAAGGATATTAAGATTGATTAAAATTATATGTTTCAAGTAGTCATTAAACAGCTCCTTCAATTTTAGCACCTGGAAGGTGGAAGCAAGAAAATCAGGAGTTCAGAACTAGCTTTGGCTACATTCTACCTTCTAGACTGACTTCTTACATGACTTAATAAAATGGATTCAAACAATTCGATAGAAGTAAAATTTCTGTGACTTATACCTGGGTTTAAAGCCAGCCTAACTGACAAAGAGGGAGAAATGAAAAAGGAAAAGAAACCCCCAACAAATTGGCTTTAAATTGGTTGACTTATAAATATTTCTTAGCAGAAAATTTTGCAAAAGTCACTCCATCTATAAAATAATTCATAGTTTCACAGAATAAAGAAAAACATAAAAATTATTTATATTATCTTAATATCTTAACACTAAAAATAGTATACAACATCCCTTTCTACAACTTGTTTGTTGAAAATGATCTGTAATATCATATGCATAATAAATTATTTCCATAGAAATTCTTACTTTTCTTAACACTATCTTTAATTTTTCAAATAATCTTCAAATTAATATTTCTAATAATGCTTGAAATGGATGTCCATTTACTCTGTCCTGTAATGTATAACATTATAATTGAGAAAATACACTGACTAGTGGGTGTTCATGACTGGATCAACACAAAGAAAATGTACAAAGTAAATGGGACCATCATCTCTAAACCTTGGGAAATATGTTCATTCACATACACGCTCAGATACTGGTCTCTTTACCCCAATTTCGAGATTCTCTTTGCCATCAAACATTTTACAAGGCAAAACTCATAAAAATAAACTCTCTGCTCGTAATTCTAATGTGTTGCCAAATAGATGCTACAAAGTCATAGGACTTCATTCCATTCCAGTACATGATATAATCCAATTACCAAAAACAGAGCTTGATCAAAAGATTGTTCCTACAAGTCATTTGCAGAATTTCAAAACTGGATCTTGAACTGTCTGAGCTCCTCGTCACTTAATTTTCTCATCTCCCTGACTTTGTCGGAATCAGCTTGCCTTTGTAGTTATTGCAAAATATGAAATCTTCTGGCTTCCAACACATGAGTGTCTTGATAAAAGATTTTCAACTAATAATTTTTTAATTGAAGAATCATTCAGTGCCAACAAGGGATTAGTTGGCTGATTTATAATGTATTTCTCCTGAATGCTGAAACATTTCTAAAATCTGGTTAAAAATGAACAAAAGAAGCACACACCACCTTGTAAAAAGCACAATCTTTGGCTTATTTTGCTTTGTTTCCATATTTAACTTAGTCAGTAGACATTCATAGTCAGCTGTGTTAATTAAATGGTTTTAAATTCTGATGCTGACTGCGGCTGTTGTTTTACATGGGTCGCTGAATATAGTATATTTTATATGTGCACGCCACCCAATCACAAGAAAAATTTTCTCTGTATTTCTTGAATAAATGCAATCATAATTTTACCTATGTGTCCTACTCTACCAAATGTGTCCATATCAACACCACAAAAACCAGTAATAGTAAGCTCAACATGGAACTTTTTAACTGAACATAGAATAGAGTCAACTCTACATAATAACCTTTTAGAAGCATATATTTATGTAGATTTGATAAAAATTCAAACAATTAAAGAGAAAAATATTGGTTTTTAGTTGTAACACTAAATTTCCACAGACTGCATTATTTAACTCTTTACTAATGTTTTCTACTATGGTCTGAATATTTGTGTCTTCCTACAATATACATGTAATGGTTAACTTAAATTGCCAATATATGTCAGTTAGAATCATTGGAAAGAGAGTCTCAATGAGGAATTGTCTACATTGGATTGGCCTTGGACATGTCTTAGACATAAGGATTAATTAGGTTAATTGATGTTGGAAGACTGTGTCTACTGTGGGTGGCACCATTCCCTGAGCAGGGAAGTCATAACCTATTCAAGAGTGGAAAAATAGAGCTAAGCATAAATGAGTGAGTATGTATGCATTCATTTTCTCTGCTTTTTATTGTAGATGTGATATGAATAACTTTGAATTTTCTGCCTTGGTTTCTCCACAATGATGAACTATAATCTGAAACTGTAAACTAAAAGAAATTCCTTTCTCTTCTAAGTTGCTTTCTGCTGGGTCTTATATCACAGCATCAGAAATGGAATTAAAACAACACATCAAAACCAAATTACAAGTAGGATAGTTTTTCTGAATGGGATCTTTGGGGATGAGCAGGTCACAAGGGCAGACCATTCATAATGAAGTTAATGCATTTATAAAAGAAACCGCGGAAGCTGCCTTGCCCCCTTTATGTGTGAGGTCACTGCAGAAAAGCACTACTTATGTAACAGGAAACAGACTATCACCAGACACTGACTTTACAGATGCTTTCATCTTGGACTTCCAACCTCTAGAGCTATGAGAAATATGCGTGTGTTGTTTAAAAGCCACTTAGTCTGTGGCTTTGTGTCATAGCATCCAGAACAGACCAGAAATCTTCCTTTGCCACTGAAATCAGCATGTTGCAGCCTTTCTCCAGTTGCCCTTTTATTCTGACAAAATATTGTGACCCAAAGAAACTTAGGTAGAAAGGGACTTATTTCCACTTCTAGGTTACAGCTCATCATTTAGGAAAGTCAAACGGAACCTCACATAGAATCTTGATGCAGGAACCACAGGAACTATTGCCTGCTGCTAATTCTTTGGCTTATACTTAGCTAACTTTCACACACAGCTCAGGATCGCTTGCCCAGGGAATTCTTATGCTTAGTTATAAATGACTTATATAAGATTGTGATGCTTAAAATTGATTGTCAACTTGAAGGATTTTAGAGTGACCTGGAAGAAAAGCTTCTGAGCCTGCCTGCAGGGAATATTCATTAAAGTGGGAAGACACATCTCAGTTGTAGGTAACATCAATTCCTGGACAAGGGATCTTAGAACAATGTGGATAAATGAAGCCAAACTCTAGGGAGCATGTGTATATTTCTCTGTTCTTCTGACTATAGACATGTTGTGACTGTTTCAAGCTCCTACTGCCTTGAGCCCCCTGCCATTATGGACTATACTTTGAAGCCAGAAAAGAAGCCCTTTCTCCCTTAGGTTGCTTTGCCAGAATGTCAAATTGCCATAACAGAAAGAGAAGCTAAGACAGGGGTTGCCTCTGTTAAAATCATTGTTATGGTCTCTGTTTTCAGTAGGCTCATGGCTGGTATAATGCTGACTGTGAGGGGTGAGCATGGACAGCGAACTCAGAAGACATCAATAGTGGGCCATGGTTTTGAACTTGATTGAAATAAAGAACTTCCTACCAATATGAAACAAGATTCTAAAAATCCAGTACAAGTAGCACCCCTGAATTAACTTCATCCTACTGTGGCAAGTCGTAACAACGTTCCTGTTAAAGTTACCATTGAAGGGAGAAATGATTGCTAAATCATTGTCAGTCATGATGACTATAAAATCTGTCTTGTAAGCTAGATTGTTCTGGGTACAGAAAAGTATTTATTAAGGAATTAAAATGCTCAGGAGGTTCAGCAATCAGATGAAGGCAAAAAAAAATCACTAAAACCTCTTCCTTCTTCAGAGCAGTCTTACTTTTTATAACAATATGATCAATGTTGCTAGCAGATTAACTTAAAATTTTTTTTATATAGAGCTGGTAAGATGGCTCAGAGGTTAAGAGCACTGACTGCTCTTTTTTGAGGTCATGAGTTCAAATCCTAGCAACCACATGGTGGCTCACCATGTTGAAGAAACAAATAAAAAACCCTATGGGTCACAGCAAATGGGGCCTGGAGCAAGGGGGGTGCCAGAAAAAGAGGGAGAAAAAAATTTGTATAGATAACATAATCAGTTGAAATCATAGCTCTTCCAAATATATTGTACATGGAATGCCTCTATCAAGATGAAAATCCTAGCCTTCTTTTCGCCATCTGCACCTGGGAGCTAAGACTGTCCCACAGCCCACTGCACACAAGTTCTGCCAGGACAGAGCTGTTCTCCCAGGAGTACTCTCACTCCCAGGCCCAGAGGTGAGATACCCAACTTCTCTCCAATAATCGGCCAAAGCAGGACCAGCCAGGAGTGCACAGGGCACAGGAACAGTGGAGCAGCAGGATCTTTCCAGTCACCATGTGCACCTGGAGCTAAAGCATTTCAATAACCTGCAAGCAAAGGTCCCACCAGGAGAGAACTTGTCTCCCAGGAGTGCTGACACAGTCTTACAGACCCACAGGAGGGACAAGATCCAGCCAGAGACAGCAAGACCAGCTAACACCAGAGATAACCAGATGGTGAAAGGCAAGCACAAGAACATTACCAACAGAAACCAAGGCTACATGGCATCATCAAAACCCAGTTCTCCCACCACAACAATTCCTGGATACCCCAACACACTGGAAAAGCAGGATTTGGATTTAAAAATCACATCTCATGATGCTGATAGAGGACTTTAAGAAGGACATAAATAACTCCCTTAAAGAAATAAAAGAGAACACAGGTAAACAGGTAGAAGCCCTTAAAGACGAAACTCAAAAATCCCTTAAAGAATTACAGGAAAACACAACCAAACAGATGAAGGAATTGAACAAAATCATCCAGGATCTAAATATTGAAGTAGAAACAATAAGGAAATCATAAAGGGAGACAGCTCGGGAGACAAAAAACCTAGGAAAGAGATCAGGAGTCATAGATGCAAGCATCACCAAAAGAATACAAGAGATAGAAGAAAGAATCTCAGGTGCAGAAGATACCATAGAAAACATTGACACAACAAAGAAAATGCAAAATGCAAAAAGTTCCTAACCCAAAACATCCAAGAAATCCAGGACACAATGAGAAGACCAAACCTAAGGATAACAGGTATAAAAGAGAATGAAGATTCCCAACTTAAAGGGCCAGTCAATATCTTCAACAAAATTATAGAAGAAAACTTCCCTAACCTAAAGAAAGATATGCCCATGAACATACACGAAGCCTACAAAACTCCAAATAGATTGAACTAGGAAAAAAAAATTCTTCCCATTACATAAGAATCAAAACACCAAATGCACAAAACAAAGAAAGAATATTAAAAGAATTAAGGGGAAAAGGTCAAGTAACATATAAAGGCAGGCCTATCAGAATTACACTGGATTTCTCGCCAGAGACTATAAAAGCCAGAAGATACTGGGAAGACATCATACAGGCCATAAGAGAACACAAATGCCAGCCCAAGCTACTATACCCAGCAAAACTCTCAATTGCCATAGATGGAGAAAACAAGATATTCCATGACAAAAACAAATTGACACAATGTCTTTCCACAAATCCAGTCCTTTAAAAGACAATAAATGGAAAACTCCAACACAAGGAGGGAAACTATACCCTAGAAAAAGCAAGAAAATAATCTTCTTTTAATAAACCAAAAAGAAGATAGCCACATAAACATAATTCTGCCTCTAATCACAAAAATAATAGGAAGCAACAATCACTTTTCCTTAATATCTCCTAATATCAATGGACTCAATTCCCCAATAAAAAGACATAGACTAACAGACTGGATATATAAACAAGACCCAACATTTTGCTGCATACAGGAAACTCACCTCAGTGACAAAGACAGACACTACCTCAGAGTAAAAGGCTGGAAAACAATTCTTGAAGCAAATGGTCCCAAGAAACAAGCTGGAGTAGCCATTCTAATATAGAATAAAATCGACTTTCAACCTAAAGTTATCAAAAAAGATAAGGAGGGACACTTCATAATGATCAAAGGTAAAATCTGTTACGATGAATTATCAATTCTGAACATCTTTGCTCCAAATGCAAAAGGTCACCCACATTCATAAAAGAAACTTTACTAAGGTTAAGGCACACATTGTACCTCACATCATAATAGTGGGAGACTTCAACACCACACTCTCATCAACGGACAGATCATAAAATAGAAACTAAACAGAGACACAGTAAACAGAAGTTTTGGACCAAATGGATTTAAAAGATATCGATAGAATATCTCATCCTAAATCAAAAGAATATACCTTCTTCTTATCACTTCATAGTACCTTCTCCAAAATTGACCATATAATCTGTCACAGAACGGGCCTCAACAGAAACAAGAAGATTGAAGCAATCCCATGCATTCTATTAGATCACCATGGACTAAGGCTGGTCTTCAATAACAACAAAAACAACAGAAAGCCCACATATACATGGAAGTGGAGCAGCACTCTCCTCAATGATAAATTGGTCAAGGAAGAAATAAAGATTTTTTTTAGAGTTCAATGAAAATGAAGCTACAACATACCCCCCCATTTTTTTTTGACTCACAGATTTTATTTACATTTTTCTACAGTAACATTTCCTTATGAAATGAACTAGTACAGCTCAATCAAACCAAATCAAATCATAATCATCTGAACTGCTTGTAAACTATTAGCTCAATTTATAATATTGCATTTGCCTAGTACAGTTCAAGTTTTAAATACAGAAAGCACAAAAACAAACCAAGGCTAACACATCGGACCTAGAAGATCTGGGCAACTCAGAAAGTCGACTTTCGAGAAGTCTGAGGCACAATTACAAGAGAGTAAGAGTTTGTGTGCAACCTACAGTAAATGCAGCAAGAAAAATAAGACAAAAAAACACAGGAAAGCTTGTAAAAATATTACCAAAATATTTCTACGTACGATATTTTGTTTTCATCTTTAGATCAGTTGAGAAGAAAACACTCACTTTAAAATAAAAACATTTTTGTTTTATCTGTCTAAACATCTTAGAAGGCTTATTTAAACTGCAGCAGACAAATACTAAATGAGAAACAGGGAAAATAATTCCCTCACAAGGAGCCCCAGCACAACGGCTGTCCCTTATATACTTACCTTGCTTGTGCTGTTGAAGAGACTGTTAAGAGAAACCTTTCAACTTTTAAACCAGAGAACAAAATGGATCTCAAATGACCAGATTTTAATTTGAGAAATAAAACTCCGAAAGCATTTTAAGCCATATGGTTTTCTTTTTCAGATGAGGAGAAAAAATGATTTTGCTTAAATTGTGCAGAAAAAAAAAAGAATTCTTCTGTTACTTAGGTATCTACAATGTTCAAAATCAGACATCACAAGGCAAATGTTCACTTAAATTCATGTCTCTGTCAACTTGCCACTGAGAAACAGGTTTCAAAAGCTTTCTTCAGTTTGCTCATTAACCTTGATTTAGCCTTTTTAAAAATCCTTTATCGATCAAGTACAATATTTGATAACTAGATTTAAAGGCTGCTTGTGGACGTTGTACATCGTGGTGCGGAGCCTAGTGCGCACCACGATGTACAACGTCCACAAGCAGCTGCTTGTGGGTGTGTGTGTAAAACTTGCAGGAGCTGATTCTGTCCTTCCTCTGTGGGACCTGGAGCTGGATCTTGATTTCGAACCACGGGATCTGGAATGTTCTCTGGAACCGGAGTGAGACCTGGACTGCGAACTGGAAGAGCTTCTTGAACGGGACCTGGACCTGGACCTTGAACTTGAGGGGTAGGATGAGCGTGATGAAGACCTTGAGTGAGACGATCGTGACTTTGAGCGGCTCCGCCTATTGCTTTTCTTTTTGTTACTATCTTCTTCTTCGCTGGCATCAAGATTATATTTTGAGAGATCAGCATCATCTTCATCCTCGTCCTCATCTAGCTTATATTTAGATAGATCTTCATCCTCATCTTCATCTTCTCCCTCTGATTCGTTATCTTCAACTTCCTTTAATATAGATGCAGGACCAACTGCTTTTCCCCTGTATTTTTTCTTTTTACGTCCAAACTCATCATATTCCCCATCAGATTCTTCTCTTTCTATGTATTAAACATTCTCTCTTTCATTAAAACCACCTCCATATCCTGTTCTTTCTTCTAATTTAGCATACTTTGGACTATTACACATGTTACATTCTGATCTTCTAGCCCAATTCACATTACTGCAAGTTTTGCATTGCCAATCATTGGCACTAAATAAGCCCCGGCTCTTCTCTGCCAGTGTCTTTCCTATTTCTGTTCCCCCAGCTTCCATCATCTTGGCCTCAGTTGTCTTTTCTCGACCACATCTGTTACAACTGGTTCTCCTAGCAAAGTTTACATTTCCACACTTCTTGTCAGGGCAGATCCAGTCCCCGTCACTGACTCGGAAATTCTTGGTCGACATCTTGGACGCCAGCAGCAGTGCCGCCCGCAGCGACGTCCCCACCAGAGCCGCCAACATACCCAAATTTATAGGACACAATGAAAGCAGTGCTAAGAGAAAAACTAATACCTCTGAGTCCCTCCAAAAAGAAACTGGAGAGAGCGTACACTAGCAGCCTGACAGCACATCTGAAAGCTATAGAACAAAAAAGAAGTAAATACACCCAAGAGAAGTAGATGGCAGGAAATAATCAAACTCAGGACTGAAATCAACCAAGTAAAAAGAAAAAGAACTATACAAAAAATCAACCAAGCCTGGAGCTGGTTCTTTGAGAAAATCAACAAGATAGATAAACCTTTAGCCAGACTAACCAGAGGCAGTATGTAAATTAACAAAATAAGAAATGAAAAGGGTGACATAATAACAGAAACTGAGGAAATCCAAAAAAAAATTGTAGATCCTACTACAAAAGTCTATAGTCAACACAACTGGAAAATCTGGATGAAATGGACAATTTTCTAGACAGATACCAGGTACAAAAGTTAAATCAGGATTAGATAAAGGATCTAAATAGTCCCATAACCCCTACAGAAATAGAAGCAGACATTAAAATTCTCCCAACCAAAAAAAAAGCCCAGGACCAAATATGCTTAGTGTTCTACCAGACCTTCAAAGAAGACATAATACCAATACTCTTCAAACTATTCCACAAAATAGAAACAGAAGGAACACTACCCAATT
>NC_034609.1:4988619-4997147 GCF_900095145.1 Mus pahari
AAAAAAAAAAAAAACATGATCATCTCATTAGATGCTGAGAAAGCATTTGACAAAATCCAACATCTTTTCATGTTAAAAGTCTTGGAAAGATCAGCAACCCAAGGCCCATACCTAAACAGAGTAAAGCAATATACAGCAAACCAGTAGTCAAAAGACTTGAAAACAATCCCACTAAAATCAGGGACAAGACTGCTCAATCTCCCTACCTATTCAATATAGTCCTAGCCAGAGCAATTAGACAACAAAAGGAGGTCAAAGGAATACAAATTGGAAAGGAAGAAGTCAAAATATCACTATTTGCAGATGATATGATAGTATTTATAAGTGACCCCAAAAATTCCACCAGAGAACTCCTAAACCTGATAAACAACTTCAGCAAAGTGACTGGATATAAAATTAACTCGAACAAATCAGTGGCTTTCCTCTATTCAAAAGATAAACTGACTGAGAAAGAAATTAGGGAAACAACACCCTTCACAATAGTCACAAATAATATAAAATACCTTGGTGTGACTCTAACTAAGCAAGTGAAAGATTTGTATGACAAGAACTTCAAGTCTATGAAGAAAGAATTTGAAGAAGATCTCAGAAGATGGAAAGAACCCCCATGCTCATGGATTGGCAGGATTAATATAGTAAAAATGGCCATATTGCCAAAAGCAATCTACAGATTCAATGCAATTCCCACCAAAATTCTAACTCAATTCTTCATAGAGTTAGAAAGAGCTATTTGCAAATTCATCTGGAATAATGAAAAACCTAGGATAGCAAAAAACTATTCTCAACAATAAAAGAACTTCTGGGGGAATCACCATGCCTGACCTCATGCTGTACTACAGAGAAATAATAAAAACAGCATGGTATTTGTACAGTGACAGGCAGGTAGATCAATGGAATAGAATTGAAGTCCCAGAAATGAACCCACACACCTATGGTCACTTGATCTTTGACAAAGGAATTCAAACCATCCTGTGGAAAAAAGGCAGCATTTTCAACAAATGATGAAGGTTCAACTGGCAGTTAGCATGCAGAATAAGGCAAATCAATCCATTCTTATATCTTTGCACAAAGCTCAAGTCTAAGTGGATCAAGGACCTCCACATAAAACCAGAGACACTGAAACTAAAAGAAGAGAAACAGGAGAAGAGTCTCGAGCACATGGGCACAGGGGAAACATTCCTGAACAGAACACCAATGGCTTATGCTCTAAGATCAAGAATTGACAAATGGGACCTCATAAAATTGCAAAACTTCTGTAAGGCAAAAGACACTGTCAATAGGACAAAATGGCAACCCATCAGATTGGGAAAAATCTTTACCATCCCTACACCATATAGAGGGCTAATTTCCAAGATATACAGAGAACTCAAGAAATTAGACTCCAGAGAAACAAATAAACCTATTAAAAATGGAGTACCAAGCTAGACAAAGAATTCACAACTGAGGAATACCAAATGACTGAGAAGCACCTAAAGAAATGTTCAACATCCTTAGTCATCAGGGAAATGCAAATCAAAACAACCCCGAGATTCCACCTCACACTAGTCAGAATAGCTAAAATCAAAAGCTCAAGTAACAGCAGTTGCTGGTGAGGATGTGGAAAAAGAGGAACACTCCTCCATTGCTGGCGGGATTGCAAGCTGGTATAACCACTCTGGAAATCAGTCTGGCGGTTCCTCAGAAAATTGGACATAGTAACACCTGAGGACCCACCCAGCTATAGCACTCCTGAGAATACACACAGAAGATGTTCCAACATGTAATAAGGACACATGCTCTACTATGTTCATAGCAGCCTTATTTATAATAGCAAGAAGCTGGAAAGAATCCAAATATCCCTCAACAGAGGAATGGATACAGAAAATGTAGTACATTTACACAATGGAGTACTACTCAAATATTAAAAACAACAAATTCATGAAATTCTTAGGCAAATGGATGGAACTAGAAAATATCATCCTGAGTGAGGTAATCCAATCCCAAAGAACACACATGGTAAGCACTCACTGGTAAGTGGCTATTAGCCCAGAAGCTCAGAATATCCAAGATACAATTCACAGACCCCATGAAGCTCAAAAAGAAGGAAGACCAAAGTGTGGATACTTGGTTCTTCTTAGAAGGGGGAACAAAATATCCATGGGAGGAGATACAGAGACCAAGTGTCAAGCAGAGCCTGAAGGAAAGGCCATCCAGAGACTGCCCGATCTCCCATATGCAGTCACCAAAAACAGACACTATGGCAGATGCCAACAAGTGCTTGCTGACAGGAGCCTGATATAGCTGTCTCCTGAGAGGCTCTGCCAGTGACTGACAAATACAGTGGTGGATGCTCTCAGCCAACCTTTGGACTGATCACAAGGTCTCCAATAGAGGAGGTAGAGAAAGGACCCAAGGAGTTGAAGTTGAAGGGGTTTGTAGCCCTATAAGAGGAAAAACCATATGAACCAACCACCAGGGCTCCCAAGAACTAAACCACCAACCAAAGAGTGCACATGGAGGGACACATGGCTCTAGCTGCATGTGTAGCAGAGGATGTCCTTCTTGGTCATCAAAGGAAGGAGAGGCCTTTGGTCTTGTGAAGGCTCGATGCCCCAGTGTAGGGGAATGCTAGAACAGAGAAGCAGGAGTGGGTGGTTTGGTGAGCAGGAGGAGGGCATATGGGATAGGTGGGCTTTCAGAGGGAAATCCAGGAAAGGGGATAACATTTGAATTGTAAATAAAGAAAATATCAAATAAAAAAATATGAAAATCCTAGCTTCAATTCGAGGTTGTCAGAGGTCAAAAGTCTGGAAAGCAAATATAAAGTGAGTCAAGGAACAAGTCTCTCCTACTTCTGTCTGACATAGGTCACCAGAATAAGCTATGACTCTATTAGCTCGTCTAATCTAATACCCCAAAGGTTCTATCACTCCTGTTATACTGTATGGGTTAGGACTTAACATGAAGTTGAGAAGACACAGTTCAAACCATGGCAGTTTTTTATTTGATAGGATGGTACGAGGATATAAGAGCATTTATCTCACCATAACATGGGGATTAGACTCAGAATTGAGCAAATTAGAGTGGAGAGATAAAGTCTGGATAACTCTGTGTGTACTGTAGAAATAGTCATATATGCCCAAGACTCGAGTATATAAGTCTATTGTTTGCATTTTATATAAAAGACTTTGAAGAAACTGAATCTTCCCATTTACAACCAAACATTTTTTTTTTTAATTGAAAAGAAGTGCTTGCTGACAGGAGCCTGGTAAGGCTGTTCCCTGAGAGGTTATACCAACATCTGACCAATACAGATCCAGATACTCATAGTCAACCATTAGACTGAGCCCAGGGACCTCAATGGAAGAGCTAGGGGAAGAACTGAAGGGGATTGCAACCCCATAGGAAGAAAAATATTAGCTAACTGACCATCCAGAGCTCCCAGAGACTAAACCACCAGCCAAAAAGTACACATGGAGGGATCTATGGCTCCAGATATGTATGTAGCAGAGGATGGCCTTATCTGACATCAGTGGGAGGGAGGCCCTTGGTCCTGTGGAGGCTTGATGCCCCAGCATAGGGGGATGCTAGAGCAGTGAGGGGGGAGTGGGTGAAGGAGCATGCTCATAGAGGAAAAGGGGAGGGGGAGAAGGGATGGGATGGGGGGATTGTAGAGGAGTAACCAAGAAGAGGGTTATCATGTGAAATGTAAACAAATAAAATGATTATAGAAAAAAAATAGAGTCCATTTGTAATTAGAAACTGAAGGACATCGCATAACCAAACTATTTTATCCCAAAACATCTTCAGAAAAAGCTAATTTGTCACAGTAGTCCAAGGAATGATGCAGGTGTTTAGCTATCTGTCCTGACTAATTTTTTGATCAACTTGAAAGTAGGGTTATCTGGGAAGAGGGAATCTTAATCAAGAAAATGCTACTACAGAACTGACCAGTAGGCAAGTCAGTAAGGCATTTTCTCAACTGATGATTGCTGATATGACATAGCTCAGCCTATGGTGACCACTTGACCCCTGGGCAGGTAGTCCTGTGTGGCATAAGGAAGCAAGCTAGGAGGAGCAACTCAGAAAGGAGCACTCTGTCTTGGTCTCTGCTCCAGTTCCTGTCTCCAGGTTCCTACCTTGAGTTCCTGCCCTATCTTCTCTGCACAGTGGACTCCATGTTGTAGTTTGAAATAAACCTTTTCTTCCTGAGTCCCTTTTTGTCATGGTGCTTAATCTCAGCCTCAGTCCCCTGATTGAAACACCATCTGAAACATTTTTATTGTATACTACAAGGCAGATTCCAGATTTGGTAACCAACAACTACAACAAAGATTGCACATACTCTCTCTGCCACGTTCTGAGCCCACCTTAGCTCATGAATGTGGAGCTGTCACTTTAATCAGGAAGAATCATCCCTTGAACAAAGAAACCGCAATTTTGCTGCAGTGATAAAAACAATATTTCACTTCTCATATGTTACTCTACATGAACTATGAAATAGTGTGGCATTTGTTTGTTTGTTTTTGTAATGTGTCTCAGTCTGTGTAGCCCAACTCCTGCTTAGAATCCTCCTGATACAGCCTCTTCAGGTGATAAACAATGGTAACTTCTTATAACTAAGAACATGTTTGATTTTTCATTCTTGTTTGATTACTTGAACTAGTATGCCAACATGAAAAACTTTTGCATGTTTCCAGGCCTTGAAGTCTTGTTTGAACCTGGTGCAGTTCTGTGTCTGGGTTGTGAGTCTTCACAAGAGTGAAGCCAGGCTGCATGGCTGCTTCTGCTGAGCTACTTCATGCTTTGGAATGGATGCCAGTGGCTTTTATGCATACTCATCGTCATAGAAACAAGGAATGTTGCGGAAAATATTGAAAAAGACTAATGATATCCTGCGCTACCCCAGGGACCAGCAAGCCACATGGCTCCAGCAGGGTGTTCTCAACTGGTGGTTTCTCTGGCCTGGAAATGCCAAAATGTCTGTACCCAACTTGCTAACTTCTGTTGGCTGGCAACATGCAACAACTGCCCACCCTGCAGTCAGCCACCACAACACCTAGCAACCCAGCAGAACAAAACTCTAGAAGCTTATAATTAATCAGTCAGATTTATAAAACAACAAATTCTCAATTCACAAGGTGCCCTCACAATAATTTCAGAGCCAATTGATAATGATACAAGCTGCCCACCTAGATTAGACAAGTTATCACAATTATTTTATCCCTGTATATTATGTCTACCTGTGCCTATATAAAGCCACACTGAATCTGAATAATCCTGTTCTGTTCATTCTTCCTCCATCTTGCTTCCTCCTCCCTCTCTCCTGAGTCACCCTGTGTCTTTGCAAATCTTAGCTCCGCCTCCTTATTCCCTGTCCAATCACAGGTCTTCTGCTGCACTAATATTTAAATAGATTGGACAGGAAAAATCCTGCTACAAAGGAAGAGTTACTATTTGTCAACACTATGAAACTCTGCTCCAGCACTTTCCATAATTGCCAGGATTAAGTTTGCCACAAATAGATACTTTTCTAAAGTGAGGTTACTGGGGCCTAATTAGCATCTTACCTGCATGTGGATTTTATTTGTCTCTCTTAGCTTAAAACCAGGAAAGAATGCAGCTCTTGAGAAAACTCAGCTCTCAATTTCCTCTCTCACCATATCATAATAAATGAAACAACATAAATAGAGAAGTATTATTGTTACTATGGCAGCCTCTGTTAGTCCCAGAAAGAATTAACACCAGCAATGTAAAATGTAGGGTCTTGTCAGTACTTTGGCCCTGACAACAACATCTCCATTATAATGGGCAACATAGAAAACAAGGAGTCCATCCCCTAATACAGAAAAGAAAAACAATGTAAACATGTCCTAGCTCCTTCATACTGGAGGATTTTTTCCTGGGACATTTAAAACCTTGAGATCGAAAGGGTTTAAACATCTGATGAATTTCCTAGTATATTTCACTGTTCTTTGTGGGAGCATAGGAAGCGCATTTTCTGAAGTTCCCCTGTAGATCTCGATCTGTCTTATTAAATCCCAGGCTCTTTCAGAGGAGAATCATAGCATCATTTTCAACCACAGGATGAAGGGGCAGCAGTCAAGAGTTTGGGTGGTGAATTCCTTTTCCTAAGACATGATACTAAAATATACAGAAAATATTCATTCTATTTTTACAGGTGGAGGGAGTTTTGCTTTGTTTTTAGCAGTTAAAAAATGATGCCATGACTAATGTGAGACCATTTGGTCCCCCACAAAGCCAGCACTTCTATAAACTGAGAAAGTGGAGTGACTCTGTTAGGGAAACCAAAAATCTGAACTTGAGTGTTAAGTTTATTTTTCCTTGTGGAAAGTATCTACAATTAAGAGTATTGGGGAAGGTACACAGGATTGGTAATCTGAGGACCCCAACTGTGGCAATGACTGAGGACTATAAATCTAACATGTGTGCAAAAGAAAGATTGTTGGTTATATTTTGAGCACTTTGTTCATTGAAAAGGACTCAGAACCAATCCACAGACTCCAAAGTCAATGATACACTACAGTGATCCATACACATACCATTTGTCCATAGGTCTTAGCTCAGACACAATCCTTCTGATCAACCTTTTTTTTTTAAGTCTTAATGTATGGAAATGAATACTTCTGGGGCTGGTGAGATGGCTCATTCAGCCAAGATCTTCTCATGCAAGCATAGGACCTAAGCTTTATCTCCAGAACCATGTAGTAGGAAAACAATGTCTGGTGCCACACATGTAACCGAAACTCTGCAATGGCAGAGAAAAAGATCCTATGGCTCACCACCCTGCCCATCTTCATTTGTACTCCAAACAGAAGGTAGCCTGAAAAAAAAAATGGAATCTTCTTTCAGCTCATCTAGCCCTAAGGTTGGAGAAGCGGTGTGTGTGTGCGTGTGTGTGCGTGTGTGTGTGTGTGTGTGTGTCAGTCTCATGGAAACTGAATGGTTTGCAAATATGAAGAACAGAAAAGGAAATGAGTCACTTAATACAAGTCAGACCTTTCTTTGGGAGAAAACACACCACAATGGGGGTTCTCATAAAAATTAGAGCTGACCGTCAGCTTACAAGTTGGCATAGTTTTAGGGTAGAAAGAGCTAGGGGTTGAGAAGTTTCATGTTTGGTTTGCAGTTGGTCATTGCTGGGGTAACCTGTGAGTGGTCAGTTAGGGAAGATCAGGTGATCCAAGAACATCTTTCCTGGAAGCTCTTATACAGAGTCTATAGGTCAGAGAAGGCAAAAAGAAGGAGAACAAGAAGCTATTTTACTTCTGGATTCCAAATTACTGTATACAGAGGAACTGTCACATTTAAGCCAAAATGGAAGAGTTTTATGAAACGTCATGGACCAGGTAACACAAATCAAGGATTGGAGATTCACAACAGCCTTCCACATGTATATTCCTTCCTCCCTGTGCCTGTGGCCAAGCAATACGGTGTCAGGATTACTTCACTCCCTGGAGTTTGAATAGGGCCAGACCATTGAAGTCCAGGCAATCATACAAGTGCTTTCTCATGCCGATCAGATTTCTGTTAAGGAGTCACCTGTCCACACGTTGGTATTTCAGTCCAGGAAGTCTCGTTGCACATCTGCAACCATCCTGAGAGGTATCAGTGCTAAACTTTCACTTCCACATTCTCCTGAGGGTCTCAAGAGAGAAAGGCTTTCTGCTGTGTTCAGAGCAGCAGGCATTTGCTTTACACCTGACTCGAGAATTCTGTCATTGGGTGTTAGCATAGGGGAAAGTAGAGGTTCGAGTCCAAGCAGAGACATGCTTCTGGGCCAGCTTGGCTTAGGCCCCCAGGGCTGTATGCTTGGGATCAGCAGGTAGAGACTGGGGAAATAGAGGAAACGATGAAAGATCTTGACGGACAGGGGCAGTGTGGTGGTAAAGAGAGGGGAGGTAATGATTATTTCAGGCTATGCTGAAATCTGCACCGTTCTTTCAGGATAACTCTGCAATTGAAGATAACCCTTAAAGATGTTAAACTGTGTGGGGCAGGGAGCATGGGGGAATAAAGGGAGTGGGAGAAAAACCTGCATCCCGTCAGAGTTCCGGTGCTCTGGGCGCCCAGACAGGGAAGGACTGCCGCATGCTTTCCACGCAGCCCCCGAGGGTGGTGGGGGTGTGGCTGTGGGAAGCCACGGACCCCAGCTCAGCGGGTGGTGAACAAGGGGCAATCCTGGGTACCAGGTTCTCAGCCTCTGGCATCCCTGACTTCACTGGACACCTCAGAAGAGCTGAGAACAGAATGGGGTTCGGTCAGACCCAGGGCCGAAGGGAGAAGAGGGCAGGGGAAGCCAGAGGCACTGTGTGGTTCTCACACAGGCAAGAGTCTTTGGTCTGGTCCGTGGCTAGAGTGCAGGAAGGCCTTCCAGTGGGAGGTTAGACAAGGCTCCTTAGGGGAAAGCCTATCCCATCATTCGAACATGGCAGGCCTTGATGAGCAGAGACAGTCTATGGGTTTAGAGTTTTATTGTAGAAAGCAAGAGGAAAAAGAGAAGAGAGGGAGGGAGGGAGGGAGGGAGG
>NC_034609.1:4997658-4998814 GCF_900095145.1 Mus pahari
GACATTGTCTGCATGACTGATAGTCACACACCTATCCTGCGGGGCTGTGGGGACTGATGGTAACTTCTACAGGAGCCAGGGGTCCAGGAGACATGATTGAACACCTTCAGTTCCATGTAGGTGGAAATCGCCACCCACTAGGTCCTCTGAAGTTCAAGACCTGTGCTCGACTGGAGACCAGGCTGTCTGTGCACAGCCCACTGCCCACTACACAAAACTGCAGCTAACTGGTCTCCTGTAATAGTTTTAAATCCAGTATAGACCTGCCCAGAGAGCCACTAAGTGGAGCAGCTCTGTTCTATGACCACCAGACCACACACGTGGAGGTCCACCAAGGCTGCAGTGAGACCTTGATGTTCAGGCCAAGGTACTTGATCCCCTTGGGAACACTAAGGAATCATGGCATGTCACTGTTACAGGGTCCTGGCCCATTCGATGCTTGAGTGTGGCATCCAAATAGCAACATCAGAAAGGAAGGGGTGTGACAGACAGCAGCTAGAACACTGAGAGACGGAGAAGAATCTGCAGAATCTGTAGCCGGCTCACTCCCTCGTTCTTTTAACTGTTTATTTTTGCAGTGCTAGGGTGAGAGTCAGAACATTCCAAATGCTAAATAACCACTCTACTTCTGTGCTACATGCCAGCGAAGTTCCTGGAGAAAAGGTCCTGAGAACTACATGAACTTTTACTATGCACATACCCTGAATAAGACACAGCTAGAGTGGTTGTACAAGCTTGCAATCCCACCAGCAATGGAGGAGTGTTCCTCTTTCTCCACATCCTCGACAGCATCAACTGTCCCCTGAATTTTTGTTCTTAGCCATTCTGACATCAGTCTGGTGGTTCCTCAGAAAACTGGGCATAGTACTACCGGCAGATCCAGCAATGCCTCTTCTAGGTATATACCCAGAAGATGTTCCAACTGGTAATAAGGACCCATGCTCCACTATGTTCATAGCTGCCCTATTTATAATAACCAGAAGCTGGAAAGAACCCAGATGTTCCTCAACAGAGGAATGGATACAGAAAATGTGGTACATTTACACAATGGAGTACTACCCAGCTATTAAAAACAATGAATTTATGAAATTCTTAGGCAAATGGATGTATCTGGAGGATATCATCCTGAGTGAGGTAACCCAATCACAAAAGAACT
>NC_034609.1:4999104-5007720 GCF_900095145.1 Mus pahari
AAATATAGAAGTGGATGCCCACAGTCATCTATAGGATAAAACACAATGGAGGAGCTAGAGAAAGTACCCAAGGACCTGAAGGGGTCTGCAACCCTATAGGTGGAACAACAATATGAACTAATCAGTACCCCTAGAGCTCATGTCTCTAGCTGCATATATAGCAGAAGATGGCCTAATCGGCCATTGTTGGGAAGAGAGGCCCCTTAGTCTTGCAAACATTATATGCCCCATACAGGGGAANGCCAGGGCCAAGAAGTGGGAGTGAGTGGGCAGGGGAGCCGGGGGGGGGGAGGGCATAGGGGACATTCAGGATAGCATTTGAAATGTAAATGAAGAAAATATCTAATAAAATAATTAAAAAAAAGACACAGCTAGAAATTCTTACTGTATTGTGCTACAACCATGACCTTCAAGCAATTCATGACAGAGTATAAAGCTGGTCATATACATGTAAATATACATATATACATTGATATTCATATAGTAATACATATTTTGAAGTATATGTATGTGTACATGTGTGTAAATGTGTACCTCTACACACACACACACACACACACACACACACACACACCCTTCCACCTCTTTAACTGTGCGTATGAATTTGTATACACTTTCTAGTGTCTTCTTCAAGGTATAATCTGATTCTTTTCCTACTATGTATAACATGTTGGCTATCAGGAGCACAGAAGATATTTCTGACTCAGCTCCTACCTTAGCCACTCCAGTATGATTTCATACAAAATGGAAACTCCCTTTGGTAGCTAATAGTGATCTAGCCCTTGACAATGAAATATCTTTTTATTTCACTAGGATTTGAATTAAAATTTCCACTTCCCTGCACTGAATAGTTGCAGGCCAGCATCATAATCTTCAGTCTTCAAGGAAGCAATCATAAGATCCTGAAGATCATAATCATAAGATCCTGAAGATCATAATCATAAGCTCCTGACCCTAGAAGAGCAGAGCTCCAGACCTCCCAGGATTTACAGGAAGGTGAAGGCACATTAGTCCTCAAAAAGAACAAAAATGTCCAGGGCCTTGATTAATTACTAATATGGAAGAACAAAAGACCACTGACTATCTAAGGTCCTTTCTAAGTGCAAAATGTTGGAATTCTTGGAAAGAAAGGTGACAGTGGTCAAATTAGTAGGGGAAATAAAGTGCTAACAGAGCTGAGAAGGATAAATCCCATGGGGCTTGGTCAGTCAGAGGCAGGGTCCATGAAAGGTGGAGAGATAAGCTCAGTTTTGAAGACTTACTATCCTCAAGGAAGAGAGAACAGTTGAAGGAAGAGAAGGAGGCTTGTTACAAAAAAAGAATATTGTGATCAATAGTGTGTGAGCACACATGTGTGTGTGCATATGTGTGTGTGGGTATGTGCATGTGTATATGTGTGTGTGCATGTGGGGGGGTATGTGTATGTATATATGTGTGAGTGTTCATGAGTGTGTGTACCTGTGCATGTGCATGTGTATGCGTGTGTATGGGGAAGATAAAGTGGAATGCAATACACTTATTTGCCTAAAGCATTGTTGGCCGATGAGAATGAAGCTGCATGCCAAGAAAGGCTTCCATTTCCTGGGAACTTGACTGTGGAGAGCTGTTAGAAGAACATCAAGACCCTTTGGGCCTTGTTGACACCTAGATGATATAGAGTGAAGTACTTCCTAGATTGTCTATCAGTCTCCAAGTGACTGCATTCCTGAGAGCCAGCTCTGTGGGACACAGGAGCAATTCAGGCAAAATCACAATGTCACAAACAAACCCAGCTGACAGGCCTATCACCCTGAAGGACAGGAGCTCTTGTGGCAGTCAGTAGACATGCTCAGTATGACCCAACACCTGCTGTTGATCTGCTTCAGACCAGAAAGCGCCAAGGACCGCCATCTTGAATGAGTGTGTTCAGGACCCAAGGAACTCCCAGAGGGATTCACAGCATGGTAGTGTTTGGCAACCATGATGAATGGTGTAGTGTTGGGGTCTCTCTCACCTCCACTGGCAACTCTCCCTCTAAGTATTGTATTGCGCCCCTTACAGACACGCTAAGAGTTGCTCCCCGGATCTCCCGGAATACAGCGTCCCGGAATACAGCGTCCTCAGACCGCCCACTGTCAATGCCCACTCGTCGCCCGGACCAACCACTGACGTTGTCACTACCCACTCATTGGACCCGCCTTCTGGACACAGCTCCACTCAGGACCGGACCGAGTGATTGAGAGAGGTACAGAGAGACAATGGGACATGCGGGAGAGGGTTGGGTTCTCCCGTGTCCAATTAATAAATAATGTTCTTCCTTGCAGCTCATTCCTATCTCAGGAAGTTTAGCCCTTCAGTATGAACCCAGTCCAAGGTGTTTTCTGCCCACGCAGATACGGCACCAGTAGCGTGACGCAGAAATACACAGTGTAGCATTCCATACATTAGGTACAAACAAGCCATAAAATGGACAGGTGGGCTGGAAAAACTGTGTAGACCCAGCTTGTGGATAGTGGTGACCAGAAGCTGATCTCAGAAATAAACAAGGAGATGGTGAGGCATAGAGGAAGGAAGCAAGCATAAAATTGCCTTAGCATCACCAAAGACAGGATTTTGCATATTTAAACAGAATAAGAAGTAAAGATAAGGGCTGCAGAGATGGCTCAGCGGTTTAGAGCACTTGCTGCTCTTCCAGGGGACCAGATTTTGACTCTTAGCACCCACATGGCAGCTCACAATCCTCTGTAACCCCAGTTCCAGGAGATCCAATAATCTTTTCTGGTCTCCTCAGGCACCAGGCACATACATGGTACCCAGACAAACATGAAGACAAGATCCTCATACACAGAAAATTGTAAATGAATTATTTATTCTAGCTAGTCCCAAATTTTGGTATTTTATCTGCAAGCTGTAAGCCTAGATTGGACAGGTTGTGAACTATTCTAATTTACACCCCAGCCACACATCTTCTGTTACTTGCTGTTTGAGTCTCACCTGGGTCATTTCTTTTTCTTTTCTTCTTTTCTTTTCTTTTCTTTTCTTTTCTTTTCTTTTCTTTTCTTTTCTTTTCTTTTCTTTTCTTTTCTTTTCTTTTCAGAATGTTGCATCACATTTATTTCATGCAGCATTATAGGTCACTCACAACCACTCTTGGTTTTTGGTTCTTACTTGTGAATGATTCATCTAAACCTTCTGTCAATCTGGACCTCAGGGTGGCAGATTCCCTGGGGTCTTGTAAATGGTGTGATACTCTCTTTTATAGTGATGGTTTGGCTAGATTTAACATTTTAAGGCTGCTGACAATTTTAAAACACCAATCACTTTTTTTCTTATATCCACTGTTGCTAAAATCTCTAGCATCAACTGCCACCCCAACCTCGCTGCATTGTGGGTAAAACAGACTTCACTTGTAGACACCTGGATCATTTCTGTTCCATCAGCTTGTCATCAGGGTCCACTTTTCCTGCTCATGATCTATCTGGCCTCATGGTGGCCTCCTCCTCTCTTTGTCTCCTTTCTTCTTTTCCCTGGTCTCTCCTGAGACTTCACTCAATCCTCAAGTCCCACCTTTCTCTCTCTGCTGCCCAGTTACAGGCTCTACTCTTTTATTAACCAAATAAATTTAAATTTGTACAAGCAAGGGTAGTGTACACGAAAATTCTCTCATCTGGGAGCAACCAGATCTTAGAGTACTGAATTTAGCATTTGTATACACAACACCAAACCAACCCCTAATATAAAATAGAATTAAAATTATGAAAGAAAAAATAAAAATGACAAAAACCGGATGAATATAAATGCAAAACTAGAATATTATACTGCATGTCAAAAGAGTTGAAGGCCTCATTTTCAGCTATGATACTGAAGTATGACAAGATCCTCTCATGAGGCACAAAGGGAAAATCTAGAATATTTTTTGAAACTACAAACTCCATCTCATACTACAAACTCCATCTCATACAACCTTGGCCACAGCATGGGAGGATATCTGTTTATCTCTTTGCCATTCAGTTTGTTCAAAAGTCTTTTTTTTTTTAATTATTTAATGTATATTGAGTACACTTTCACTGTCTTCCAGCACACCAGAGGAGGGCATCAGAACCCATTGCAGACACTTGTGAGCCACCAAGTGGTTGCTGGGAATTGAACTCTGGACCTCTGGAAGAACAGTGAGTACTCTTAACCACTGAGTCATCTCTCCAGGCCTGTTCAAAGTCTTAATGACCACAAAGAAAAGAGATACAGAGTCCTTGAATTGTTAGTAGAAGATTAAAAAAAAATCTAAGAGAGGGGTTGTCTTCCATTTATACAATTATTTCCTCTATACATATACAAATTAAACTCACAGGTAGCTCACATTATAAGATCTTTCCCTTTGTGACAATCATCAATCATGATTAAAAGATATCACACTTTTTGTATTTAATTCTTTAGTAGCTTACTATTATGAAAATAACATCAATGTGTCTTTATTCTATTTTACTTACTAAAAATGTTTTTCATTAAAAAACAAAGTTTTTGTATACAAAAATCTCAAAAATAAACTGTACTAATTCCCTATATCACCAAATCATCTATTGTCTTAGCTAAAGAGACATCATGACCGATCGTGAAAACTCAGAAAAGAAATCATTTAATTGAGAACTTGCTTAACAGCTTTAGAGGAGTAGCCCATTACCATCATGGCAGAAAGTCTCGAATCAGGTGGGCATGATGCTGAAGAAGTAGCTGAGAGCTACATCTATTCCCCAGTCCGAGAAAGAGAGAGAGAGACAGACTGGACACACCTCCTCTAATAAGTCCACACCTACTCCAATTATGTTATACCTATTCCAACAAAGGATTCTTAATCCTTCCAAACAGTCTCACTCTCTAGTGACTAAGCATTTAAATACATGCATGGGCGGGGGAGGGGGTGTGTCCCATTCAGTCCAATATATACATAGTCTACTTTTAATTTTGGAGAGTTTTTTTGCTTTTATTCATCTTTTCAGAATACTACCTTTACTGTGAATCAAAATACCACATAATCAGCATGTTTAATATTCAATCATCAAACATTAGATTCGGTTTCTTAGTGGCTATTATTGAATAATGTTAATTCTTATGTACTATAAAGTAAGAAGAATGAATAGTTTTCTATTAATTAATTTATTTTTTTACACTCCATATTTTATTCTCCCCCACCCCTGATCCACCCTCTGACTGCTCCACATCCCATTCCTTCACCCCGCCCCCTCGTCTCTATGTGGATGTCCCCACCCTCCACCACACCTGACCTCTAAATTCCCTAGGGCCTCCAGTCTCTTGAGGGTTAGGTGCATCATCTCTGAATGAACACAGACCCAACAGTCCTCTACTGTATATGTGTTGGGGGCGTCATATCAGCTGGTGTATGCCACCTGTTTGGTCGTCCAGTGTTTGAGAGATCTCGGGGGTCCAGATTAATTGAGACTGCTGGTCCTCCTACAGGATCGCCCTTCTCCTCAGCTTCTTTCAACCTTCCTAATTCAACGACAGGGATCAGCTGCTTCTGTCCATTGGTTGGGTGCAAATATCTGCATCTGATTCTTTCAGCTGCTTGTTGGCTTTTTCAGAGGGCAGTCATGCTAGGTCCCTTTTTGTGAGCGCTCCATAGCCTCAGTGATAGTGTCAGGCCTTGGGACCTCTCCTGAAGCTGGATCCCACTTTGGGCCTGTTGCTGAATCTTCTTTTCCTCAGGCTTCTCTTTTTCCATCCCCGTAATTCTTTCAGACAGGAACAATTATGGGTCAGAGATGTGACTGTGGGATAGCAACCCCATCCCTCACTTGATGTCCTATCTTCCTGCTGAAGGTGGGCTCTATTTTTTTCCCTCTCCCTATTGTCGGGCATTTCATCTAAGGTCCCTCCCTTTGAGTCCTGAGAGTCTCTCATCTCCCAGGTCTCTAGTACATTCTGGAGGGTCCCTCCAGCTGCCTATGTCCTGAGGTTGCTTTTTTCCCTTCTTTCTGATGACTGTCAGGGCTTCAGTTCTTTTCTCTCATCCAATACCAAATCAGGTTCCCCTCTCTCCACAAGTATCCCTCCCCTCCACTTTCCTTCCCTGGTCCCTCCCTCCCTCCTCACTTGTGATTGCTTTCTTCTCTCTCCCAAGTGAGACTGGGGGTTCATCACTTGAGCACTTCAGCTTGTTGAGCTTTTTGAGTTCTGTGGACTGTATCTTGGGTATTCTGTACCTTTGGGGGCTAGTATCCACATATTAGTAAGTACATGCCATGCATGTCCTTTTGGTCTGAGTTACCTCACTCAGGATGATATTTTCTAGTTCCATCCATTTGCATGCAAAATTCAGGATGTCCTCATTCTTAATAGCTGAGTAGTATTCCGTGGTGTAAATGAACCAAATTTTCTGTATCCATTCTTCTGTCATGGGACATCTGGGTTGTTTCCAGCTATCACAAATAAGGCCAAAATGAACATAGTGGAACATGTGCCCCTGTGGCATGGTGGGGCATCTTTTGGGTATATTCCTAAGATGGTATAGCTAGGTCTTTAGGTAGATCTTTTTTCACTTTTCTGAGGAACCTCCAGATTGGTTTCCAGAGTGCTTGTTCCAGATTGCAATCCCACAAGCAATGGAGGAGAGTTCCTCTTTCTCCACACCCTCTCCAACATGTGTTGTTAAGTGAGGTTTTGATCTTAGTCATTCTGATTGGTATAAGGTAGAATCACAGGGTCATTTTGATTTGCATTTCTCTGATCACTAAGGACTTTGAACATTTCTTTGCGTGCCTCTCAGCCATTCAAGATTCCTCAGCTGTGAATTCTCAGTTTAGTTCTTGTACTGGTTAATTTTGTGTCAACTTGACACAAGCTGGAGTTATCACAGAGAAAGGAGCTTCAGTTGGGGAAATGCCTCCACGAGATCCAGCTGCAAGACATTTTCTCAATTAGTGATCAAGAAGGGAGGTCCCCTTGTGGGTGGTGCCATCTCTGGGCTGGTAGACTTGGGTTCTATAAGAGAGCAGGCTGAGCAAGCCAGGGGAGGCAAGCCAGTAAAGAACATCCCTCCATGGCTTCCGCATCATCTCCTACCTCAAATTCCTGACCTGCTTGAGTTCCAGTCCTGACTTCCTTTGGTTATGAACAGCAATGTGGAAGTGTAAGCCGAATAAACCCTTTCATCTCCAACTTGCTTCTTGGTCATGATGTTTGTACAGGAATAGAAACCCTGACTAAGACAGTTCTATACCCCATTTTTTGATTGGGTTGTTTGGTTTTGTTTGTTTGTTTGTTTGTTTGTTTTTGGTGATTAACTTCTTGAGTTCTTTATATATTTTGGATATTAGCCCTCTATTGGATGTGGGGTTAGTGAAGATTTTTTTTCTCAATCTGTAGGTTGCCTATTTGTCTTATTGTCTATGTCCTTTGTCTTACAGAAGCTTTCCAGTTTCATGAGGTCCCATTTATCAATTCTTGATCTTAGAACATGAGTCATTGGAGTTCTGTTTAGGAAATGTTCCCCTGTGCCAATGAGTTCAAGGCTCTTTCTCACTTTCTCTTCTATTAGATTTAGTGTATCTGGCTTTATGTTGAAGTCTGTGATCCACTTGGACTTGAGCTTTGTATAAGTGACAAATGTGGGTCTATTTTCATTCTTCTACATACAGTCAGTTAGACCAGCACCATTTATTGAAGATGCTTTCTCTTTTCCATTGTATATTTTTTGGCTTCTTTGTCAATGATCAAGTGTCCATAAGTGTGTGATTTTATTTCTGTCTTCAATTCTATTCCATTGATCAACGTGTCTGTCTCTGAACCAATACCATGTAGTTTTTATCATGATTGCTCTGTAGTAAAGCTTGAGGTCAGGGATGGTAATTCTCCCAACTGTTCTTTTATTGTTAAGAATTATTTTCACTATTCTGAGATTTTTGCCTTTCCAGATGAATTTGAGAATTGCTCTTTCCATGTCTTTGAAGACTTGTGCTGGGTTTTTGATGGGGATTGCATTGAATCTATACATTGCCTTTGGTAGGATGTCCATGTTTACTATGTTACTTCTGCCAATCCATGAGCATGGGAGGTCTCTCCATTTTCTGAGTTCTTCTTCGATTACTTTCTTGAGAGACTTTAAGTTATTGCCATACAGCTCTTTTACTTGTTTGGTTAGAGTTAGCCCAAGATATTTTATATTACTTATGGCTATTGTGAAGGGAGTTGTTTCCCTAATTTCTTTCTCAGCCTGTTTATCCTTTGTATAAAGGAAGGCTACTGATTTATTTGATTTAATTTTATATCCAGTCACTTTTCAGAAGTTGTTTATCAGCTGGCGAAGTTATCTAGTAAAATTTTGGGGGTCACTTATGTATACTATCATATCATCTGCAAATAGTGATACCTTGATTTCTTCTTTACCAATTTGTATCCCCTTCATCTCTTTTTGGTGTCTTATTGTTCTACCTAACACTTCGAGTATGATGTTGAATAGATATGGGAAAAGTGGACATCCTTGTCTTGTCCTCAGTTTCAGTGGGATTGCTTCAAGTATGTCTCCATTTAATTTGATATTGTCTGTTGGTTTGCAGTAAATTGCTTTTATTATGTTTAAGTATAGGCCTTGAGTTCCTGATCTCTCCAATACTTTTTTTTTTT
>NC_034609.1:5008470-5021573 GCF_900095145.1 Mus pahari
TTGCTGGCATGTGCATTAGTATCTAGGTTTTCTCCAATACTTTTAACATGAAGGGTTATTGTATTTTGTCAAATGCTTTTTCTGCATCTAAAGGAGATGATCATGTGATTTTTTTCTTTGAGTTTTTTATACAGTGGATTACATTTATGGATTTTCATATATTAAACCTTGCATCCCTGGGATGAAGAATAGTTGATTGTGGTGAATGATGGTTTTGACATGTTTTTGGATTTGGTTTGCAAGAATTTAATTGAGTATATTTGCATCAATATTCATAAATGAGATTGGTCTGAAGTTCTCAATTTGGTTGGGTCCTTGTGTGGTTTAGGTATCAGAGTAATTGGCTTCATAGAATGAGTTAGGTAGTGTTCCTTCTGTTTCTATTTTATGGAATAGTTTGAGGAAAATTGACATCAGGTCTTCTTTGAAGGTCTGGTAAAATTCTGTACTAAATCCATGTGGCCCTGGGCTTTTTTTTTTTTTTTTTTTTTTTTTTTTTTGATTGTGAGGTATTTAATCACTTCTATTTCTTTGTGTGATATGGGCCTGTTTAAATAGTTTACCTCCTCTTGATTTAACTTTGGTAAGTGGCATCTGTCTAGAAAACCATCCATTTCATCTAGATTTTCCAGTTTTGTTGAGTATAGGCTTTTATAGTAGGATCTTATGATTTTTTTCAATTTTCTCCATTTCTCTTGATATATCTCCCTTTTCATTTCTGATTTTGTTAATATGGATACTGTCCCTCAGTCCTTTAGTTAGTTTGGCTAGGGGCTTATCTATCTTGTTGATTCCCTCAAAGAGCCAGTTTTGATTTTGCTGATTCTTTGTATTGTTTTGTTTGTTTGTTTGTTTGTGTGTGTGTTTGTATTTGGTTGATTTCAGCCCTGAGTTTGACTATTTCCTGCCTTCTACTCCTCTTGGGTGAGTTTTCTTCTTTAAGTTCTAGAGCTCTCAGGTGTGCCGTTAAGTTGTTAGTATAAGAACTCTCCAGTTTCTTTACCAGGGCACTTAGTGATATGGACGTTCTTCTTAGCACTGTTTTCATTGTGTCCCATAAGTTTGGTTATGATGTGTCAACATTTTCATTAAATTCCAGGAAATCTTTAATTTCTTTCTTTATTTCTTCTCTGACCAAGTTATCACTGAGTAAAGAGTTGTTCTGTTTCCATAATGTATGTGGGTTTTCTGTAGTTTTTGCTGTTATTGAAGTCCAGCCTTAGGCCATGATGATCTGATAGGATGCATGGTATTATTTCAATCTTCTTGTATTGGTTGAGTGTTGTTTTGTGACAAATTATATGGTCAATTTTGGAGAAGGTGCCAAGAGGTGCTGAGAAGAAGATATATTCTTTTGTTTTAGAGTGAAATGCTCTGTAAATATCCGTTAAATCCATTTGGCCCATAACCTCTCTTAGTTTCACTGTGTCTCTGTTTAGTTTCTGTTTCAATTAGTGATAGTGGGATGTTGAAATCTCCCACTATTATTGTGTGGGGTTCAATGTATGTTTTGTGTTTTAGTAACGGTTTCTTTTATGAATTTGGGTACTCTTGCATTTGAGGCATATATGTTCAGACTTGAGACTTTCTCTTGGTGGATTTTCCCTTTGATGAATATGAAGTGTCCTTCTTCATTACACTTGATAACTTTGGTTGAAAGTCTATTCTATTGGATATTATGATGGCAACTCCTGCTTATGTCCTGGGACCATTTGCTCGGAAGACCTTTTTCCATTCTTTTACTCTGAGATAGTTCCTGTATTTGTTATTGAGGTGTGTTTCTTGTATGCAGCAAAATGCTGGATCTTGTTTGCATATTCAGTCTGTTAGCTTATGTCTTTTTATAGGTGAGCTGAGTCCAAATATTGAGAGATATTAAAGAGGGATGACTGTTGGTTCCTGACATGTTTGTTTTTGTAGGTGGCTTTATGTACTGTGGCTCTGCTTTTGACTTTGTTGTGAGATGCTTAATATCTTGTCCTTTCTTTGGTGCAGGAACTTTCCTTGTGTTGGAGTTTTACTTCCAGGATCCTCTGTAGGGCTGGGTTGATAGACAGATACTGTTTGAATTTGTTTTTTTTTCCTGTAATAATTTGGTTTCTCCATTTATGTTGATTGAGAGTTTTAGTGGATATAATAGCCTGGTCTGAAATTTGTGTTCTCTTAGAGTCTGAATGATCTCTAACCAGGCTCTTCTGGCTTTCATAGTTTCTGTTGAGAAGTCTGGTGTAATTCTGATGGGTCAACCTTTGTATGTTACTTGGCTTTTTTCCCTTGCAGCTTTTAATATTCTTTCTTTGTTCTGTGCACTTAGTATTTTGATAATTATATGATGAGAAGATTTTCCTTTCTCATCCCATTTATTTGGTGTTCTATAGGCTTCTTGTACCTTTATGTCCATCTCTTTCTTTAGGTTGGGGAAGTTTTCTTCTATGATTTTGTTGAAGACATTTTCAAGTCCTTTGAGCTGGGAATCTTCATTCTCCTCTATTCTGGTTATCCTTAGATTTGCTATTTTTCATTGTGTTCTGAATTTCCTGGATGCTTTGGGTTAGGAGTTTTTTAGGTTTTGGATTTTCTTTGACAGTTGTGTCAATCTCTTCTACCATATCTTCTACACCTGAGATTCCCTCTTCTATCTCTTGTACTTTGTTGGAAATACTTACATCTGTAATTCCAGACCTCTTTTCTAGGTTTTCTACTTCCAGGTTTGGCTCCATTTGTGTTTTCTTTATTGTTTCTACTTCCACTTTTAGGTCTTGGATCACTTTATTCAATTCCTTCACCTTTTTACCCATGTTTTCCTGTATTTCTTTCAGTGAGTAATTGATAGCCTCCTTAAAGGACTCTATTATCTTCGTGAGATAGGATTTAGGACAGATTCCTGATTTTCAGGAATGTTGGTATATTCAGGGCTTACTGTGGTGGGAGAACTGGGTTCTGATGATTCCCACATATTTTGACTTCTGTTGGTTATGGTCTTACACTTTCCTTTTGCCATCTGGATATCCCTGGTATTTGTTGGTCTGGGAGACTATATGGAGTCTGCCTCTTTTTCCTCTGGGTTGCTTCAGGTCTCCATGTGGCCCTGGCAGTATCAGATCACCTGTGGGGCCTCCTAACTGGGAGCTCTTCACAGGGGCAGAGAAGCTGCTGATCTGTTGCCCTGGCTGCAGTAGATCGCCTTGGAGGCCTTCAGACTGTTGGGTCTTCAGTAGAGCAGTCAAGCTGTTGTCCAACTGCCCTAAATGCTGCTGATCCTCAACTGATCTGAATGCAGTAGTTCCTCAGCTGCTGTGAGTGCAGTGAGGTCTCTAGATTGGATCAGGATATGGTGTCTTCAGGGGAGCAGACCAACTAGGACTCTGCCCCAGCAGCAAGGACCAGGCAGAGGGGATCAAGAGTATCTCATTTTAAGGTATAAATAACTTCCTACTCTTTTAGTTAAAATTGAAATACACGACAAAACCATAAAATAAAGAGTGAATGCCTACAGTACTTTGTAAGCTATAGTTACTTCTAAGTAAGTACTTTACAATCAGGCCTGTGACAATTCTTTGAGGTGAATTGTCATGGTTTGAATAAAAAATGGCCCCCATAGGCCCATATGGCATTCTTAGGAGACATGGTCTTCTTAGAGTAGGAGTGGCCTCCTTGGAGGAAGCGTGTCCCTGGGACATAGACTTTGAGGTTTCGAGTGCTCAAGCCAGACTCAGTGCCTCACTCTCTTCCTGCTGCCTGCTGATCTGGATGTAGAGTGTCTGTTCCTTCTCCAGCACCATGTCTGCCTGTACATGATGATAATGGACTAGCTCTCTGAACCTGTAAACTAGTCCCAATGAAATGTTTTCCTTTAGAAGTGTTGTCATGGTCATAGTCTCTTCACAGCAATAGAAACCCCAATTAAGACCTGGATCTATTAACCTTATTATATAAACTGTGAAGGCTCCAGTGGCTTGATCCTAGCAAGCTGACAGAGTTCATCAGCAGGCACTTGGGGACCCACACCCAGGTGTTCTGCTCTACTACATTCGTTTGGCCACTTAGTCAGCCATGTTCTTATCTTAGGAGCATACAATGAACCAATCATTTGTTTACCTGTATTTTCTGATTTTTATTAATGAACTGACATAGTTCCACTTCTAATCTTATAGTATTTAGTATATGTCCCACATGATTAGATAAAATGACAAGAAGTATAGCCAGGATGAGACCAATGGGCCTAGTCTATCTCCCACCTAGCTGTTCCTTCCAGTGTCTCCATGTTGGAGCAGCTGATCAAAGCTCCCTGCACCTTCCCCAAGCCTCTCACATAACCTCAGAGGTCCATAAGTGGTTCAGGCATTTAGACAAGCTACTGCAAACAGCTAGACCTCTCTGCCTTGCCTCCTGAGTGCAACATGTGTCCCATGAGAAAGGATGCGGTGCTGAGTCCTCTTTCCCAGGACCTGCCTACTACTGGATGCACGCAGAACTCTCAACAATGCTTTCCCTTTCCTTGGCCTTTAAGTTATCCCAGTGCCTATAGAATATAGCCAAGGTTTACTGTGTGACGGGAAACCAGCTTTTTGATATAGCCTGTGAGTTTGGTGTGAGGGCTGATGTGGTACTACTCCTGGTGCCGCCTTCGAACCTTTCATTTTGCCATGTGTCACCTCATCAGCCCTCTTCCTGCCTTTAGGGAAACTGAAGAGCTGTCAGCTGGGAAGTCACCTTATCTTGCGATGTGTTTAAAAATAAGTTCATATTCATCTCTTACTCTTCTCAGGAACCTTCTGCCAATAGTCTAGTGTTAGTTTAACTTTATGTCTATTTGAGTTCAATTTTAATGTATATGTGACAGGAATTACCAATGTGAGAAGGTACTTCCACTCCAGGCAGCAGATTTAATCATACAGCTAGCTCACAAGAAGAGAGAAGAGAGTTCAGCTAAAGTGGGAGATCTGCTATCTGAGTTCCTATCAATCAATAGGAGCAGTTGCTTGCTACCAGAGGCACTAAAGCAATCGGTTGGAAAACAGTAGATTTGTTTTCAACAATTTATACTAGTATTTTTGGACAACAACCTGCAAAATGGTGGGTATTAATTTTAAATATATTTTATGCAAACATAAATATGTAAATTTATAAGTAGCCAGGTTTAGATAAGGGTGCCAAGAACATGAAAGGAAAAAAATGGACATTTATGACTTGGGATGATAAAATTGTGAATCCACTTGCAAAGGGATAAAATTGGACCCTTGCCCTATACAACCAACAGAACAGACTAGAATGTGAATCAAATGCCTGCATGTTGTAGCTAAAACTATACAACTTCCAGAAGCAAAATACATACATACCTTTTAACCCTAAATTGGCAATGGTCTCTTAGATGTGATCCCCTAATGTCATAAAAAGATAAATTATTCTTTGTAAAAATGAATATTTGTCCTTTAAAGAACACTGTGAGAGGATAGCTCACGGAACAGGGGGCATTTTACAAGTGTTACATCTGATACTAATTCTGTGTTGCAAATATATAAAGAACCTTTACAAATCAATGATAAAAAGATGACTCACTTTTTTTTTTAACTTGGCAAGGATCTGAACAGCCATTTCTTCAAAATAGTGGAATATAAGTGGTCAATAGCCCATGACAAGGTGTCTGACATTATTTGCTGGTAGAGAGCCACAAAATAGAACTTTAGGAAGATGCTTCATCAGACCAAATAAAACAGTTATGGGCTTTGTTGTTGTTGTTTGTAAAAACTGATATACATTGTAGGTGACAGCATCGGGGCATAGCTGGGATATGTACATATGGCTGGCAAGAACGTGAAATTGTACAAATAGCTTGTAAAGTAAGTTGGTGATTCCTAATAGGTTGAAGAACTACCAAAACACAGAAAGTCAACTATATAATTGAACATACACACTTATACAAAGATCAATGCATGTATAAACATTATTTTGTTATATTCATAATAGACAAAAATTGAAATATCCAAATATCCTTGAACTGATAAATTAATAAACAAAGTGTATGATGCCCAAACAATAAACTATTATGCAGAAAAGGGCTAAAGTATATACTACAACAAGGACTAAATTTAAAAGCATCCTGCCTAAGAGAAACTAGAAACCAAAGGCTGTATATTGTCATCTGGTTGTTTTATGTGACTGTCTAGGAAGACAGAGACGAAAAATGAATTGGTATTTTCCTGAGTTTCATTTGAGAACATCATCTAACTGCAAAGGAGTACAAAAGGCCACAACAAAATCGTAAAAAAAAATGTTCTAACGTTAGGCTGAGATCATAGTTTTATAACCTAACAAATTTACTAAGAAAATTATTGAAGTCCTAAAATGGGTAAATTTTTCAGAATGAAAATTATACCTCAATAACTCTTGAAAACAAGACCAGAACCTAAAGTAGGAATGCCTGAAGCAAAGTTCTGGAAATTCCAAGGCTAGGTGGACTGGCACCAGGGGAGGATTTGTGAGTGTGGGGCCAGTGGTACCCAGGCTGAGAAGCTGAAAGAGCCTGGAGAAGAGGAATTCCCAGAGCCTGGGAGGGAATAAGTTAGAGTATAGTTAAATTCTGGTACATAGAGGATTTTTGCACATGTCGTCACAAAGCTTCCCAAACAGTAGCTGTCTTAGTTAGGGTTTCTTTTGCTGTGGTAAAACACCATGACTGAAAGCCAGTTGGGTAGGAAAGGGTTTGCTTAGTTTGCATATCCTGGATCGATGTCCATGGAGGGAAGCTGAGGCAGGAACTCAAACTGAGTGGTGCACCGGAGGCAGGACCTGATACAGAGGCTATGGAGGAGTACTTTTTACTGGCTTGCTGCTCATAACTTACTCAGCCTGCTTCCTTGTAGAATCCAGGACCACCAACCTAGAGGAAGCACTAACCACAGTGAGCTAGACCCTCCCACATCGATCATGGATCAAGAAAACACAGCACAGGCTCTCTCACAGACCAATATGGTAGGGTGTTTTCTCCATAGAGAATCATTCTTCTCAAATGATTCTAGTTTGTGTCAAGTTAACACAGAACTAGCCAGAAAAGCAGCTTATAATTCACCCACTAAATGCTCCATGTGGATTCCTTTGGTTACTCTTCACAAAAGGCTATGAAGTAGGCATTGATTATTGCTTTTGTTTTCCTTTTTGTTTTTATCACCCCCACGTTTTAGAAAAATGAAACTTAAGAAAAAGAGTTGGTTAATTTATTGAAACTAAACAACTCTCAAGCACATTTGAAATTCAAAGACAGCCAGATCCATCTTGGAGCCATGCTTTTCACTTGGGATACGTTTTCTTAGTGTGCTGGCACATAGCAAATAATTTGGCCGTGGTTGGCTTTTCAGGGATATCCTTTTAAAAGTACCATTTCAGAGTAGCTAGGTAGTTTTCTAAATGATTAAAAGATACCTATAAAAGTGAGTTTATCAAGAAATACATAGGGTTTGCCAAGGCATGGCACAATCCATGCCATCAGGCAAATCAGTATGCCTGAGTGGTCACTGTGGCTTCTTGTACTTCAGTCTCTTCTCTTTTGGCGATTTAGTTTACAAATACTTACATCTCCAAATGTATACATAGGATAGTTATTTCAAAATTAGGATATTTATACACTTCCTCAAAGAAGTAAGAAAATTTATGCTAACACAGAGAAATAATACATACACCCAGCTCTGCAGTCCACTGTGAATCCAAAGAAAAATACTTAGACAATATCACTGCACTGCATTGTGGAAATGTAAGGCTTTAAGGCCAACTCCCACTGCCTGCTAGTACGAGCAATTTACAAGACTTTTCTCAGATTTTCTCATCAAATATATATATATATATATATATATATATATATATATATATATATATATATAACCCATTAACAGATAGTATACTTTAACAACTTATACATTAGCTTCATTGGGAAAAAATATTCCTGAATGACTAAAGTACAAAAATCACATACTGTAGTGGCTAAAGCTATAATAAATGCCAACTCTCTTCTTTATCCTAAGTTATCAAAGGTTACAAATAGGATTAAAGATGGCTCAGAAATCAAGAGTGCTTTCTGCTTTGCAGAAGTTGCGGGATTCAGTCCCCAGCTCAAAGGGTAGCTCACAACCCCCTGGAACTCTTTAGCTCATGCATACTCTCACACATTCACTTTTTTTTTGAGACAGACACATTCACATTTTTAAATCTCTTTTAAATATTTGTTTTATTTTGTGTATATGAGTGTTTTTTCTGCATGTGTATATATGCACCAGAAGAGAGTCCTGGATCCTCTGGAACTAAAGTTGCAGATGATCCTGAGCCATCTTGCTCTGAACCTGGGTTTTCTGCAAGTATAGCTGGTGCTTTTAACCACTGAGCCATCTCTCCAGTCCTCATATGCACACTTAAAAAAAAAATTCTTGTCAAAAAATAAAAAGGTTCTCCTGCGACCTCTCCCCCCACCTTCGTCAGCCCTGCAGATCCTAAACCATATGGCTAAGTTTCCCTTCCCCAACCCAACTTTCCTGCTCTCTGAGCCCTCTGGGCCAAGCCAAGCTACCCTAAGCAGCCTGCTATCCTAGGAGGACCTTATTTCTCCTGCCACCTCTCCACCCACCTTTGTCAGACCTGAGGCTCCTAAACCACACGAACCTGAAAGTCTGGAAACATACAGCACACGGATACCCATTAAAGGCCTGCCATACCAGGACCATCAAGATTCAACCACCTCCCAATATCTACTACAAGAACATCCAAGGACCAAAACCATCCAGATGGCCAAAGGCCCTTGAAAGAACACAATCAACAAAAGGCAGGGCAATATGATGCCTCCAAAGCACAGCTATCTCACTACAGCAAACCCTGGAATCGTAACACAACCAAAACACAAGAAAATTACCTTAAATCCAGTCTTATAAAGATGATAGAGGCCTTTGAAAAGGAAACGAATAAACCTTAAAGAAATACAGGAAAGTACAATCAAACAGATAGAGGTCTTTAAAGAGGAAACAAATCCCTTAAAGACATCCAGGAAAATACAATTAAACAGCTGAAGGAAAAAAATAAAACTGTGTAGGACTTGAAAGTGCAAATAGAAGCAATAAAGAAAATACAACCTGAGGAAATCCTGGAGATCAAAAACCTAGGAAAGAGCAGGAACAGCAGATGTAAGCATCACCAACAGAACACAGGAGATGGAAGAGAGAATCTCAGGTGTAGGACATATAATAGAAGAAATTGATTCATCAGTAAAAGAAAATGTTAAATATAAAAATTCCTGATATAAACCATCCAGGAAAGCTGGGACACCGTGAAAAGACCTAACCTAAGAATAACATGAATAGAAAAAGGTGAAGAGTCCCAGCTCCAAGGCCTAGTAAAGATTCTCAATAAAATCATAGAAGAAAACTTTTCCAACCTAAAGAAAGAGATGCCTATAAACATACAAGAAGTTAGTAGAACACCAATTAGACTGAACTAGAAAAGAAAATCCCCCCACCATATAATAATCAAAACACAAAATCTACAGAACAAAGAAAGAATATTAAAAGCAGCAAGATAAAAAGGCCAGGTAAAATAACAAAGGCAGAACTATTAGAATTACATCTGATTTCTCAACAGAGGCCATAAAAGCAAGAAGGGTCTGGACAGATATCTTGAAACCTTTAAAAAAAAAAAAAAAAAAGTAAGTGTCAACCTAACCTACTATACCTAGAAAAACTCTCAATCACCATAAATGGAGAAAACAAGATATTTCAAGACAAATCCAAACTCGAATGATATCTACTACCAACATCAAAATAACAAGAATTAACAATCACTGGTCATTAATATCTCTCAACATCAACAGACTCAATTCCCCAATAGAAAAGACATGGCTAACAGAATGAATGTGAAAACAGGATCCATCATTCTGCTGCATACAAGAAACACTCCTCAGCAATAAAGATGGATATCACCTCAGAGTGAAGGGCTGGAAAAAATTTTTTTCAAGCAAATGGACCCAAGAACCAAGCTGGAGTGGCCACTCTAATATCTAATAAAATGGATTATCAATCAAAATTTATCAAAAGAGTCAGGGAAGGACACTTTATACTCATCAAAGGAAAAATCTACCAAGATGATATCTCAATTCTGAACATCTATACCCCAAACACAAGGGCACACACATCTGTAAAGAAACATTTCTAAAGCTTAAATCACACATCCAACCCCACACATTAATTGTGGGAGACTTCAAAACCCCACTCTCACCAATTGACAGGTAATTCAGACAAAAACCAAACAGAGAAATAATGAAACTAACATACATTATGAAGCAAATTGACCTAACAGACATCTATAGAATATTTCACCCAAACAGAAAAGAATATACCTTATTCTCAGCATCTCATGTATCCTTCTCCAATATTGACCAAATAGTCGGTCAAAAAGCAAATTTCAACAGGTACAATAAAAGTGAAATAATGCCTTGAATCTTACCAGACCACCATGGATTAAAGTTGGACTTCAACAACAGAACACTCAATGATATCTGGGTCAGGGAAGAAATGAACAAAAAATTAAAGACTTTCTATAATTCAATGAAAATGAAGGCACAACATACCCAAATTTATAGGACACATGAAAGCAGTGTTAAGAAGAAATTTCATAGCACTAAGTGCCTTCATAAAGAAATTAGAAAGTTCTTGAACCAGTAATTTAAAAGTATACCTGAAAGCTCTAGAAAACAAAACAAAACAAACAAACAAACAAACAAAAACAAAAAAGAAGCAAGCACCAAAGAGTAGAAAGCAGGATAATTAAAAGGCTAAAATCAATGTTAGACACAAAGAAAACAATAGACAGAATCAACAAAACCAAAAGCTGTTTTGTTTTCTTTCAGAAAAATCAACAAGATAGACAAAATATTAGCCAAACTAACCAAGAAACAGAGAGACAGTATTCAAATAAACAAAACCAATAATGAAAAGGAACAACAGACACTGTGGAAATTCAAAAAATCATTAGGTCTTACTTCAAAAGCCTGTACTCTACAAAATTGGAAAATATTAATGAAAAGGATAATTTTCTAGCCAGACACCACTTACCAAAATGAAATCAAGATCATGTAAACTATTTAAACAGTGCTATAACCCCTAAGGAAAGCAGTTAGTCATTAAAAGTCTCCCAACCAAAATAAATAAATAAATAAATAAATAAATAAATAAATAAATAAGTCAAAACCAACCAACCAAATAGACAAAACACCTCAGGACCAGATGGTTTTAGTGCAGAATTCCACCAGACTTCGAAGAAGAGCTAATGCCAATACTCCTCAAACTATTCCACAAAACAGAAATAGAAGGAACACTAACAAACTCATTTTATGAGGCCACAGTTATCCTGATACGTAAACCACACAAAGATTCAACAAAGAAAGAAAACTTCAGACTGATTTCTTTTATGAACATTGATGCAAAAAAAAAAAAAAAATTCAATAAAGTACTCAAAGGCTGAATCCAGGAACATCATCCATCAGGATCAAGTAGGCTTCATCTCTGAGAGATGCAGATATGGTTTCATATATGAAAATTCATCAATAATTTCCACCATGTAAGCAAACTGGAAAAAATCACATGATTATCTCACTAGATGCTAAAAGGCCTTTGATAAAACCAAGCACCTCTTTATGTTATAGGTATTAGAGAAATCAGAGATACAGGGTGCATACCTAAACAATCAAAGTAATATACAGCAAGCCAGTAGCCAGCATTACACTAAATGGAAACTTAAAGCATTTCCACTAAAATCAGGAACAAGACAAGACTGCCCATACTCTCCCTATCCAATATAATACTTGAAGTTCTAGCCAGAGCAATAAAACAACTAAGGGAGATCAAGGGGATCCAAATAAGAAAGGAAGAAGTCAAAGTATCTCTATTTGCAGATTATATGATAGTATGCATGAGTGACCCCCAAAATTATACCAAAGAACTCCTATAGGTGATAAATACCTTCAGCAAAGTGGCTGGATACAAAATGAACTCAAAGAAATCAGTAGCCCTCCTTGACACAAATGATAAATGGGACAATAATGAAATTAGGGAAACAATACCCTTTACAATAGCCACAAATAATATAAAATACGTTGGTGTATCTCTAACCAAGCAAGTGAAAGATCTGTATGTCACTTGAAGTTTCTGAAGAAAGAAATTGAGAAAGAAATCATAAGATGGAAAGATCTCCCATACTCATGAATAGTTAGGATTAATAAAGTGAAAATATCCATCTTACCAAAAGCAATCTACAGATTTTAATGCAATCCCCATCAAAATTCCAAAAGAGTTTTTTATAAACCTTGAAAGAGTAATTCTTGACTGGTAAGGGAGCCATCTTTGCTCCGGTGCGCGCAGGCTCCAGTCGGTGCTGGGGAGAGGGTGTACTGCAGAAGCCACACAGCTTCTGGGACAGTCCCAGGTTCTGGCTCCAGTCATCTGGGCATCATCCCCGCCAGAGCAGAGGTGTGCGCCCTGGAGCACTCTCACTGCCTGAGCTGGTAAGGGAGCCATCTTTGCTACAATTCGCCCAGGCTCCAGTCTGCACTGGCGAGAGGGTGGACTACAGAAGCTACATAGCTTTGGGACAGGCAGAAGCAATCTAGCTTCTGGGACAGACCCTGTTTTGGGCTCCAGACATCTGGGCACCTTCCCCGCCAGAGGAAAGGTGAACACCTGCCAGAGCAGGTGAGAGAGATATATTGTGTCCAGGGTCCTGCGGAGTCTAGCCTGTGCAGGTGAGTGTGCAAACTGCAGAGGCAACACATCTTCTGGGACAGGCCCCATTTTGGGCCTACATCTTCAGCAAGGAGGCAGATATGAGTGCCAGAACTCTGTGCACCTTTCCTGTAAGAGGAGAGCTTGCCTGTGGAGAGTACTCTGACCACTGAGATTCAGGAGAGAGCTGGACTCCCAAGACTGCTGACAGAGGCTAACAGAATCACAGGAGGAACAAGCTCCAACCAGAGACATCTATAACAACTTAACTCCAGAGATTACCAGATGGTGAAAGGCAAATGTAGGAATCTTACTAACAGAAACCAAGACCACTCACCATCATCAGAACCCAGC
>NC_034609.1:5021584-5026970 GCF_900095145.1 Mus pahari
AACGCCAGGGCCAAGAAGTGGGAGTGGGTAGGTAGGGGAGCAAGGTGGGGAGAGGGCATAGGGGACATTCGGGATAGGATTTGAAATGTAAATGAAGAAAATATCTAATAAAATAATTTAAAAAAGAAAGAGCAATTCTCAACTTTGTATAGAAAAAAAAACAAAAAACAACAACAGAAACAAAACAAAACAAAACAAAAACAGGATAGTCAAAATAATCCTGAGTAATAAAGGAACTTTGGGAAGAATCACCATCCCTCACCTCAAGCTGTACTACAGAGCAATACTTACCAAAATTGCATGGTACTGGTACAAAGACAGACACATTGACCAATGGAATTGAATTGAAGACCCAGAAATAAACCCACAGATCTATGGACACTTGACTTTTTTATAAAGAAGCCAAAACCATATAAATGAAAACTGAAAGCATCTTCAAAAAATGGTGCTGGTCTTCTTGGTAGTCTACAAGAATGAAAATACATCTATACTTATCACCCTGCTCAAAACTCAAGTCCAAGTTGAAGAACATCAACATACAACCAGACACTCTAAGTCGCATAGAAGAGAAAGTGGGAAATACACTTGAACGCATTGGTACAGGAGACAATTTCCTGAACCAATCGCTCAAAGACTAACAACTGATAAGTGGAACCTCATGAAACTGCAAAGTGTCAGTATGACAAAGGACACTATCAATAGGACAAATCGACAGCCTTCAGAGTGGGAAAAGATCTTCTCCAACCCCACATTTGACAGAAGGCATCCAAAATTTACAAAGAATTCAATGAGTTAGACACCAACAACCCAAATAACTCAATTAAACTTGGGGTAAAGAACAAGCAGATAATTCTCAACAGAGGAATCTCGAATGGCTAGGAAGCACTTAAAGAAATGTTCAAAGTCTTTAGTTATCAGGGAAATACAAATCAAAACAACTCTGAGGTTCCATCTTACACCTGTCAAAATGGGTAGAATCAAAAACTCCAGGAATAGCACATGCTGGCAAGGATGTGGAGCCAGGGGAATACTTCTTCATTGCTGGTGGGAGTGCAAACTTGTACAACCACTTTGGAAATCAATTTGGAGGTTTCTCTGAAAACTTGGAATAGTTCTACCTTAAGACCAGCTGTACCACTTCTAGGCATATACCCAACATGATGATCCAACATACCAAAGGGTCACTTGTTGGACTATGTTTATAGCAGCTTTATTTGTAAAAGCCAGAAACTGGAAGCAACCTAGATGTCCCTCAACTAAAGAATTGATAAAGAAAATGTGGTACATCTACATAGTGGAATACTGTTCAGCTTTAAAAAATAAAGACATCATGAATTTTGCAGACAAATGGATGAAACTTGAGAATAACATCCTGAATGAGGTAACCCAGTCCTGAAAGGATATGCATGGTATGTACTCACTTATAAGGAGATGTTAGTCATAAAATATAGGTACCATGTACACTCCACAGACTCAAAGAAGCAAAACAAAAAGGAAGGTCCAAGTGAGGAAGCTTGACTCTCACTTACTTAGAAGGGGGAATAAAATAGATGGAAGAGATAGATTGAGGGATTGAGATGGGTGGGAGAGGGAATGGGGAGGGAAATAGGGGGTTCAAGATCAGGTGTGGGGAAGGATAGAAGTCTAGATGGTCATGAAAATGAATGGAAATCTGCAACTGAAGGGAGTAAAGAGATGAGTGGGCATCTCCAGGATGAGACAGAGACCTGGAATAAGGGAGGCACCCAAGAATCAATGGGGGTGACCTTAGCTGTGATTCACAACATTGGGTATGTGGAACCTGAAGAGGTAAACTCCTATTGCCAAGCAGGAAGCCCAATGGAGCAATCAATGGAAACACCAACCCACCCACAAAACTTTCAACCCAAAATTTATCCTGTCTACAAGAAATGCAGGGATGGGGGATGGAGCAAAGACTGAGAATATGGCCAACAAATAACTTGCCCAACTCGAAACTTATCCCATGGGCAAGCATCAGTCACTATTAACACTATTAATTATACTGCTATGCTTGCAGACAGTAACATGTTGTCCCCTGAGAGGATCTACCCAGCAGCTAACTCAGACAGATCCAGACACCCATAGCCAAAAACAGTGGATGGAGCTTGGGGACTCCTATGGAAGAATAGGAGCTAGGACTGTGGGATAGGAACTCCACAGAAAATCCAACAGAGTCAACTAACCTGGACGTTTGGGGCAATCAGAGTCTGAACCACCAATCAGAAAACATACATCATCTGAACCTAGGCCTCCCTGCATATATGTAGCAGATATGCAACTTGGTCTTAATTGGGGCTATCCCAAAAGTTGTTGCCTGTAAGTGGGATATGTTCTTCTAGCTGGGCTGTCTTCTCTGGCCTCAGTGGGAAAGGAAGTGCCTAGCCTCACAGAGACTTGAAGTGCCAGGGTCAGGGAATACCTGAGAGGGCCCCTACCTGCTCAGAGGAGAAGAGGAGTGGGGGAAGGGGTCATGGAAGGGGGTGAATAGAAAGGGGGCAGTGAGTAGAATGTAAAATGAATACGTAAAAAATATAAAATTAAATTAATTAAATAAAAAACCAGGAATATAATTGAAGTGACAGGATTTAAACTCATCTCACAGCTCTATGAGAGAGATGATTTTCCTGGCTTCATGTCTATTCAGACCTAAACAGAAACCTTTCTGCAGGAACTCATCTTATGTTATACATATTTCTATTTTTTTTTTTGCACACATATGCCTAGTACCCAATACAAAAGCAAATGTTGGGTGAAGACACACTAGGATATCTGCAGATAGATAATACAGGGCCATGGATTCACTTTAGAACTACTAAGGAGTTGGGAATTGGGTGGAGGTTTAATTGGAACAAGAATCACCATGTATCATTAGTCATAACCTAGTCATAGACATATAGTTTGCTCACTGAACAGTCCTACTTTTGTATACCTTTGAAATTTTTCATAAGTTTTCTAAGTAACAATCCAAGGGTCTCTTCTTCTTGGGGCTAACAAGTATTCTCCAACCACTCTGGTTAGAACAGGCATATGTGAGGATATCATTTGTCATAGATGGAACTATAATTCAACTCAAACGTAAAACTACCAAAAGAAGAGGCTTTCAGAGAGGGAAGGAAGACTCTAGGGGCTAGTAGTGGAATGTCGTGGAGTTCTGTCTTCAAGAATGAGATAGTCAATGTATTCAGGAACTCACAATTGTGACTATCAGCACAAGACCTGAACAAGATTGGTCCCACCCCTCTCTAAGTATCTGTGGTGGTTTGAATATTCTTGGTCCAGGGAGTGGCACTATTAGGAGGTGTGGCCTTGTTAGAATAGGTGTAGCTTTGTTGGAGGAAGTGTAGCACTGTTGTGGTGGACTTGGAGACCCTCTTCCTTGCTGCCTGGAAGACAGTCTTCTCCTGGCTGCAGTCAAATCAAGATGCCGAACTCTCAACTCCAGCACCTTTTCTACCTGATGCTGCCATGCTTCCTGCCATGAAGATAATGGACTGAACCTCCGAAACCATAAACTAGCTCGTTAAATGTTGTCCTTTATAAGACTTGACTCAGTCATGGTGTCTGTTCACAACAGTAAAACCCTAACTAAAACAATATTGGCAAGAAGTGGTGATTGAAGGAGGGAAAGACATTTTCTTCAGTGGTATAGATTTCTTTACTGGTTAATTGTTCATTCACCTATAAATAATCTGAATGAAAAAAGAAATAAAAATGCACATTACTACTCCTAGGTATGGTGGAAGAGAAACATTTTTATAGATAAAAGTACAGCCATAGGCAGAGAAATATGGAAGAGTCTAGAGTAGACATGACTCTGAGTCATGTGAGGGGAGAGGGAAGAGAAGGGAAGTGGGATAGAGAAGAACAAGTGCAGCATCCAGGAGTGCAAATGTTTAAAAGGAAAATACAAGAGGAGTAAGTAACCAAAATGACTGGATTATATAGATAGGAATCTCTGGGGGAAGGGCAGCTCAGCCCCTGGGGTAGAGAAGTAGAGAATGATGAATCCTTGTAACAGTAGGGACTGAGGGATGCACCTCAGCCATTCATCCCAGGGTTTGATACTTAACATAATTCTCCATCCATGTTTCCATAAGCAACCCTATAAAACTCATTAGATTAAATAGTGGTAGCCGAATTTAATAAATATAGTATGCTTTATGATAATTTATGAAAATATCATTATGAAACATTATCATATATAACCCATATATGTGATAAGTAAATAAATAAAAATAAAGTTGCTCACTTTTCAACCAAAGCTTCTGCTTGGCTCAAGCTTTCTATTTGGTCCCCTAAGAGCCCTTCTGTTTCTCCTGGTGGGTGTCAAAGTGTCTCTTTTTGTCCCCTCCAGTCTATATTTCTGATGTGATTTAAGTACCCTTCACCAATAGAAGCTCAGAAAGCTCCCACACTCACAATCACACTCACAATCACAGTCACAATCACAGTCACAATCACAGTCACAATCAGAAAGCTTTCACCTCACAATGAGCTTTGTGCCAAAGACTGCAAACAATAAAGGCCAGGTAGGTAAAGGTACTGTAACCATGGTGTTCTCCAAACAACCAGGCCATTTTAGAGCCTTCCTCTGGTACCTCAGACCTTCCTTAAGCACTTGGCCTCCAGGAGGGATTGGCAAGAATGGGAAGTAACTACTAAGTCTCTCAGTCTCTGAAATGCATTTAGAAGATAATTTTTCTACTTTCCAAATGTAGTAGTGTTTGTGAGAATCATGGGAAGTAATCTATGAGACCCCTATGAAAGCTGAAAGACAGGAAAACTCCAAGCCATGATCCTTAATGTACACTAGGTTCAGTGATGGAAGGTAACTTTCCTCCCAGTCTCTACCAACATTCCCCTTTAAGTTAAGATTAAATTCCACCACCATTTTTATTAAGCATTAGTCTTACAAAATCAAGCCAGGCCAAATATACTAGTATCATAATTGAGACTTCATAAAAATGGAATGACTTAATAGCATTGGAAAAACTAAACTGTAAGCCTCCCATTAAAGTTTATTATCTGCCTACCAGCATAGCAAAGTTACCTATAGCTCACTACCTCTTTGGTGTTGGTTTTAAGTGATCACTTTTAAAAAAGCAAGTTTCACCGTAGAGAAACAGGCATGCTTTTCTTTCCGAACAAGCATAAAGACTTACAAATTATAATGTCAAAAGGATAGCTGCCTTTTCCCTTAACTTTCAGAGGGTAAGCTGTGTCTTCCAAGGTGTGTAGCTGTGTTAAGTGGCTGTTTCTTCTAGATCTTATTAGTAAGACTGTCCCGCGCCAACCGTCTCGCCAGCAAGAACGACGCGGCACACAAACAGGATCCTTCTGTAGCAAAGCTTTTATACTCTTGAGA
>NC_034609.1:5026981-5043583 GCF_900095145.1 Mus pahari
AAGGAGATTTCTTCGGCGATTGCTCCAGGGAGAGAGAGACAAGGGACAGGAAAATAGAGCTCGTCTTCTGAAGTTTAGAGAATCTAAAACCCAGCTTCAGTTCTTTTTTCCTTATTCCTAAACGGTCAGTCCATCCCCTGATCTCTCCTCAGGCTCTTCCATGGAATCTTTTGTGAACACATACGTGTTAGAGCTGGTATGGTCATCCTGTTTCAGATTATCTAGGGCACACTGCAGAACCATTGTGTGTATTTTTCTTGTCCTCGGGTCATTTCATTGCCACATACCTAGGCAGTAGAAAGAACTGACACTCACGGCTGGCAGTCCACTCTGCACGATGTTTGCCTTCATGTCTGCTCAGTAATTTAAGGGCTAGCTTGGGTTGAGAGTCTGTTTTATAAACTCCTCTTCAGCCAAATTTGACTTGGCTTATCTGTCGCCTGCTGTAATTAGCTTATCATTATTTCTCATTCATCCTTTATAAGGAAGTAGTCTCATCAAACTATAAGATGTATGTTTTATAACATGTGGACTTATAGGCACTTAGAAATTGATAGTGTGGGACAGGCACTCACCTGTCAACATGAGTTGATTCTCAGAATCTTTGTAAAAGTGGAAGGAGAATCAATTCCACAAAATTGTCCTCTGACTTCAAGTAGATGCTGTGGCATAAAGATACCCACCCAATACCATATAAACAGGAGGAGGAGGAGGAGGAGGAAGAGGAAGAGGAGGAGGAGGAAAATAAAGAAAATTTAAAAAACAATGTACTAATAAAAACTAGAGAATATTGATTTATAAAAGAAATACAGATTAGTACTCTATCAATGGATATTTTCTTCTCTGATATTGTAAGATTATTTTTTCCAGTACAGGAGAATAGTGCAAATGTTTACCATGGTTATATGCAAAGAGAAAAGTATACTAAACTAAATTTTGACCTTTGTTTTGAAGAAGCTTTTTTTTTAAATGAAAAGCTAAATAAAGCAAACAAGAAATGTTTTATAGAAGTTTTCCCCTGAATGAATCCTTTTAGACATATAATCAATGTCCTCTATTTTTATTTTCTGCAGATATGCATATACATATTGAATGGGGGAAAAAAGAAAGAAAGAAAAGGGGACATAGCTGCTCCTAGCACGGTCATAGCCAGAAGCAGAGATCTGAAAGAGTCCATAGTGGACCTGACCCTGAGCCTTGTGAGGTGGGGAGAGGTAAGAGGAAGGAGAGAGGGGAACCAAGTACAGCGTCCAGGTGCCCAAAAGAGAAGACAAAAGGACCAGGTAACCCAAATGGTTGGATTATATAGGGAAGAGAGCTGGGCGAAGGGCAGCCCATCCCCTGGGTTGGAGAAGTTTAGAGTTTAGAGTAAAGGGTCAGATATGGGGGGGGGGGCTGTAGCAGGTAAGGACATTGATATGTTAAATAGGCACATCAGCTGTTTACCCCTGGTTTGAGACCTAACACACACACACACACACACACACACACACACTGTAGCACATATTTACGTACACACCATCACCTTTGTTGGGACTTTCACATCAGTCAGTGGTCTAAAACCATGGCCTTGCTGCCTTGGGTGTTCTGTCTCCTCAACCTTTCAGTCCTCCTTGATTGAGCTAAGGTCGGTTCAGTCCAGTCCTTTAATTTGTTTTTCACTCAATTGCTAAACTCATGCTTTCTTTCTTGTGGATACCCAGCTCCTCAACTAAACCAACCAAAGGGATCAGCTTTTGGATGTGTAGGTGGGAGGGAGCCGCCTCCCTCAGGAAGCCCTCTGAGCCCACCCCTTCCTCTCACTTGTTGCTCCAGTTCCATTTTTTGGAAGGCACCTTATGCACTAGTAGAACCAGCAGGGTGGGCACGATTTTACTTGTGTGTGTCTCCTTCTCCATCTTCAGCATCATTTAAGGATCTGTTTCCAGCATCAGGCAGACCTGAGAAGTCTTCAGTTGCTGTCTTTGATCCTTTGGCTCAAAATCTTGTTCTTTGCCAGACTTGGAAAATATTCCAGAAAGTTTATTCACAGACCAAGGAAATCTGTGTCTTTTCAAACACTTTTGAGTGTTCTTTTTTTCTTTTTTCTTTTTTCTTTTTTTTTTAAACCACCACAATTTCATCATAACATGGCTTTTTAACAGAGCTGTCTTCTGTGGCAAACTGTTTGCCCACATACATGTCCAGGTAGTTACCAGGGTTAACTGGTAATGTGAGTTAAATAACGATTTCTATATAGCACAATTATGTAATTATGACTTTTTGTAGCATGGTAATACAGAGGGCTGAAGAGGCACAGACCTTCTGTGTGTAGATGGATAAATTCAAACGTGACAAAATCATGGGGAGCATCTAACTTCACACGGAGTAGACACTCTAGCCCTCTGCTTTTTTCTCAATTCTCTCAGTGTGTTTTTAATGTTCTTACAACCCCAAATAAAAGTACCTGGAAATGTATCTTTCACTTAAAAAAGGAGGAGGGGTGTGAGAAGTCGCAGTGGGTAAGGCGCTTGTGCTATAAAGAGGAGAACCTCAGACCTCTAGAACCCAGTCAAACACTGGCCATACAACTGGTGGTATGGGAATCCCAGCCTTGCAGGGACATGAGAGTATAAAGAAAGATGGTTCCTTGAAGCCAACCTAACCCATTCCATAAACAGTGGGAGGCCTTGTCTCAGAAAGTACAGGTCAAAAGTCATAAAAATAGTCGCCCTCGAGCATCTGCACACTTTCACGGCACATACATAACCACATACACAGTCCCCCAACACACACACACACACACACACACACACACACACACACAAGCACACATTTATTTAAAAGTGGAGAGAGAAGGAACATCACAGTTCTATGTGTTTCTATTGACACAAACTTGTAAACTAGCAGGAAGAGGTATGATGTAAAAAGTTACAGTAGACAAGAACTAAATACATTGACCCTCAATCAGACAATGGGCAGGGAGCGAGAGACCTTGGAATACTCAGTCCTAAATTAGTTGTCTTCATCAAAACCCTCCCCTCAGGGCATGAGGGGTTCTGCAAAAGGGGAGGCTGAAAGCCCTTAAGAACCAGAAGGGATGAAGATCACCCAGGAAACAAGGTCCTCCAGCACAGTGGGGCTGATGCCCATGTGAACTCTCAGACACGGTGGCAGCAGGGACAAGGCCTGCAAGGGTCTAAGCTAGACTTGGTCCCAGAACTAAGGCAAGTAGGCATGAACTCTCATCTCTAACCCAGAAACTATCTGCAATTGACAACCATTTGCAATGGAAAAAGTAGTTTTCTCCAGTGGAGTCTCACTAGGTATACAAACCACACCTAAGGGCAGGCCCCATGCCCAGCAGTAGACACTAACACAGAACTAACTCAATGGTAATTTGAGTTTCTTGTCTCACATTGCTTTATTTGGGCTTTTTTTTTTTTAAAGCTTACTAATCCTTCACTTATATATTACAGTTTCAAATTGTGATGTGGTGTGTGTGTGTGTGTGTGTGTGTGTGTGTGTGTGTGTGTATGCGTGAGTGTTCCTTGCGCTTTTTCTTTTTCATTCTTAGGAAGTTTCCATTTCTCGTAAGAAGCAGAGAGCTGTTCAAGTTAGCAAAAATTTGGAGGGAGGTGGACATTTGCATTCTTCTGTGTGGGGTCCAAGGAAAATGGACACAGGAAGCAGGAAGAACCAAGCCTGGAAAACCCTGGGCAGCAGGAGGACTTTTGGTCTCCTGTGTCACTGTTCCCATGACCCAGCACTCCTCAGTGTGGGGGAAAAAAAAGGATAGAGAAAGACAACTATACCATAACACTTCCTGGTGCCGTGTCTTCTCTATCACTGAAAGCTGCAACCCAGGAAATCTTAACATGGTCACATAAACAAAGTCAAAAACAATGGCAACCGAAACAAGTACGTCAACTAGATGAGGGAATTCTCACAAGGCTTTACTCCCAGAAGAGCTACAGCAATTGATGGTGACTGAGAAGGGAGAATCCAGACTTCTCAACAGCCTGAGATAGGTTAGTCAGTACCAAGAGGTCAGGGTTAGGTCTCAAGCCAGCAGCCCCCAGCCCTTGTTACAGGATACGGCTGACATAGCCTGCCCCCCCCCCCCCCCCGACCATGAGTTGTCCAGCCCAGGGCTAAGGGTGCCCTTTCCCTTCAGCTTTCATACATAACGCAGCCACACACTCTCTTGGTTCCTCTCTTGGCCTCTTGGTTCCCTCTCTTTTCTCCCTCTCTTCTCTTCTCTTTCACTCCCCCCTCCATCCTCTCATGGCCCGATTTGGTCTACTGTTCCTGTCTAGTCTATTACTTCCTCTCCCTGCTCTGGACCCTTCCAGATGTACTCTACCTGCTGTCTATAATAAAAACCTTCTCCTCAACTCTACCTTGGAGTGGTCAAATCCTCATTTTCATCCCATCAGTACTAAACACAGCACCAAATGGTCTCAGCAGGTTATATTTATAAATGTATAGACACTGTGCATGTAACTATTATCACTAAGGAATAAGAGACCATGAATTTGAAAAGGACAAGAGGCATTGGAGGAGGAGAGCAAGGGGAAATGATGTAAATATGGGGCTCTTGTTGGGCACTAGAAGTGTGCAGTCAATGCTGGAAAGTGTCTAAGAGAGATCTTCTTCCCCCTTTATTTCTACTTTGAATAAACTTCAGAGATGAATCAAGTCTATTGAGCTTAAATAAAAGCAAGGCAGGCTGCATGTGCCCTGCCAAAGAATTCACCAACAGAGTCACATGGCATGGCATCCCATGGTGCCTGTATCATAATTTAGGCTCTCTGTGTGTTGCTGCTGGTTTCCTGTCTCCTTCCTTGTTACTTCGTGGTTTCTGCCTCTTGACTTAAGAAAACACCAGGGCTTCAACTCATGTTGTGATTTTTTTTCAGTGTGTGTGTTAGTTAGGTTTTGTCAACCAGATGCACACTAGTGTCATGGAGGAGGAGGAATACTTAACTGAAGAATAGCTTCTATCAGACTGACCCGTGAGCATGTCCATGGGGCATTTTCCTGATCGATGGTTGATGTGAAAGGGCCTAGGCCATTGTGAGCAGTGCCAACCCTTGGGTAGGTAGTTCTGAGTTCTACAAGAAGGAAAGCTGAGCAAGCCATGGAGTTGCCAATAAGCATCATTGGTCTCTGCTTCAGTTCCTGCCACCTCTAAGTACCTGTCTTGTGTTCCTGCCTTGACTTCCCTTGATGATGGACTGTGAGTTAGAAGATGGAATAAACCCTCCTCCAAGTTTCTTTTGGTCAGCAAACTCAGATACTATGCTTCTGTAGTGTTGGTTCCTTTGACCCATAAATCCCATTATTTCTCAAATTTCCTAGTGAAAAATACTAAGTCAGGAAGTGGGTTGGCACAGCCAGTCTTCTAGAGTGGTCCCCATCGTTCCTGGTACCTTATCCCCAGCATGGGGTCTAGGCGCTCTGCCATGTGGGCAGAGAGCAGGAACCAGGTTCATCCACTCTCCATAGCACTGTTTGCATAGCCAGGCTGCAGAGATGCTGGGGATTTTGCTCTCACTCGAGCATTGATTGGTTTCCCCTGGACAGTAATTCCCATACCTGACAGATCCTCAGATTTAATACAAGACCTTGAGAAACTTGGCTCGAGCCTTCCAAATTCTCTTTCCCTACGTTTGGAGAAAGGCTAGATTTTGAGAACCTAGGTTTTACTATGAATGCTAGGGGAAATTTAAGAGTTGCCTTGTTTGGGACCACTGGGTTAATTGATCTCTCCATCCTTGGTTCTAAATGCAATGCTGTTGGTGACTGCTCGTTCTCCAAAGACCACAGCCCCCATTCACTGAGCACTTGGACCACTGTGCACAGGAAACACTAATTAGTGCCTGAATAGCAAAAGAAAATGCTGAATGCTTAATCCTCCTCTTGGATGCTAACAAAGTGTTAGTAGATTTTAGGTTGAGGAGCACTCTTATAAACAGATCACTTCTTAACCACTGAACTAACTTATTTGAAAAAATGTCAACATTGTCTCATTGACACTCCTTCAAATAGTGGGTCTCTCCACAGGGTTTGGAGGTTCTGAGTCTGCACACTTTTTCTGTGGAGTAAATTCTCAACTAAGCTACTAATTGACAAATGACCAGAAGAAAGGCAACATCTAGAACACTCATATGCCTTGGTTTCATTCATAGTTAGCAGCTTGGGTACAGGGTTTGAAAAAGAGGCCAGAACTAATTATTCCAGTGAGTTCTTAGTATTCATCTTAGTTTCCAGAGTGTTTGACTAATCTACTCCCATCCAAAGAGAATAAAAAAATTGTTCCCATGCCATATGATGACAGAACAAAACTAGGACATACCAGCATGGACTGTAGGCTCCTCAGCATCCTTTAAAACTTCTTTTGTATTGGCGAGCTTCAGATGGCAAAATGCATCCAGTTGATCAAGTACACCAGCATGCAGAGCCAGTGAATACCCAGAGATCAACCCGGCACAGATGCCCCTTGCTTCATTCCTCTCAGGATCTTCCTTCTCAAGCGCACCTAAGCCAGAGATTGCAAGCAACTCGCTGAATTTCTTTCCTATCTGAGGGAAAGGAAAGCAGTGTTTGTCAGAAGCTGATCTTTGTCTCGGGTGGATTAACCACAGCGGAGGTCAAGATGAATAAATCAGCTTGCCAGAATGCCCTCGTTACAGTTCAAGACAGAAAGAAAACACAGGACATTAGAAGGGAGAAAGAGGAAGGAAGTGAAAGACTTTTCAAAAGAAAATACAGATGTTCTATGGGTCCCCTTACTGTTACAATGTGACTTTGTCAAATGTCCAGTTGAATGAGTGATGGTTGGTCTTAATCAACAACACACACTGTTCTGTTAACTGTGTAAAGAGAAGAAACTACCAAGGGCCTTAAAGTTACATGTTTACTTATGAAAAGGAATATGTATTTTAATGCTCATATATGCACATATATGTTGCAAGTACTCATATACACAAATATTACACTGACATATTCCACATGAGTTGCTTCAATTCTTGTTCTTTTCTAAAGGAAAAAAAAAAAAAAAAGAAACCAAATATTGTCCTTTGAAATTTTCCATGCTATTGTTCTTCAAAATAAACCAGTACAGTGACTTGCCAAGTTTTACAAAAGTCACTGGTTTAAATTTTAAAAAAATAATAAAGACAAAAGAAGAACAACAACAAACAACAGCAATTTTAATGCTGCACGCTCGCAAAGTGCTTACGCTATGTTATAAGGATAGAAGCTTTGTTTCACGTGGCACCCCACGGAAGCAGATGCTCACACTACTGGAGATGGGAGAACTGTCACCACGTAGGTCAGTCACTTCATCTCTGACAATCCTGAAGCATCAGTCCAGATTACCCGTTCAAAAGCCTGTCTAGTCTCACTGCCCACTGATTTCAAGAAAATGGAGGTGGAAATTTTTCTTGTCATAAAACCTCTAGCCTGGGTGTCTAGCTAGCATGGTGATAAGCATCATATAAATACAGGGGATGGAATTCAAGTTACCTTTATCTGTGCCTCCTTTCATGTACAGTATGTGTGATAGACAGACACCAGTGTCTCATTACATGACCACCCACAGAACATTACCCAATGTGACATTCTTCAGGGGAAATTAGCAGAAATGTTTCACCACATCAGTCTCTTCCAAGAGCAGTGATTCAATAACAGTACTTAAAAACTGACCAGTTGCCCACCAAGCTTCTCTCCTCTGGGGTTTTGACTGGGGGGCATAATAAATATCTCACATTCTGAAGTCTCTGCAGGCAGAATCTGGATTCAAAAAAGAGGCACATTTACATGAAGAAATATGCACCAAACGTACACCTACCACACACACACACACACACACACACACACACTCACACACACCACATACACAAACATACACTTACACACAATGCACTCACCTGTTGCATAAGTCAGTTTAATGTGCAGTTGGAATTTCTCTCTCTCTCTCTCTCTCTCTCTCTCTCTCTCTCTCTCTCTCTCTCTCTCTTATAACGTTTTGTTGATTCTTTGTGAGTTTCACATCATGCACCCAGTCTCACTCAGCTCCCTGCAACCTCTCCGGGAAAATAACACACACACACAAACACACAAACAAACAACAGCAACAAACCCAAAGCACAGGAAACATCTCAGTGGGAGCTGCAGCATGTCACCGTGTGTCCCACAGTGTACCCCTCTGTCCACACATCTTCACTTGCAAGTGTTCATTGACATGAGTCACTGGTCTGGTTTGAGATCTCTGATGTCTGTGACACCATGAGTACAGGATCCTCATCAGGACCCCTCCTGGTCATCCTGCTGATGCCCTGTGTTGTGGAGATCCCGTAGCTCTGCATCAGCAGGACAGGCCCTTTCATGTGATGATAAACCTTGCACAAATGATATAGATTTGGGGTTAGGCTAATTCAGAGTCCTGGAACTGGGCCTGGGTGGTAGCTGGGTTCCCAAATTCTCTCATTATAAGCAGATAGCCGTGCTTTCTGTTAGATTTCCCTGAAGATCCCTTAGTCATTATTGGACATAATCATAGTCCATGTTTAAGACAATTTTTCCTGTCTCCTAAAAATCAATAAGAAAGCAATTCCCCAGAGTCATTGGATTTCAATGAAAAAAAAAAAAATGAAGCTCTAGGCTAAAACTGGCCAAGAATAGAATTAGTGTTAGGATTTATAGATAACTTAGTTTTTAATAACTTTGTGTTCCTTGGACAATTGCTATATATAAATATGTCTTCATGTGCACGTCATTGAATTTTTTCCCTTTTCTGTTTTTTTGTTTGTCTGTTTTTTATAGATTTTCGAGACAGGGTTTCTCTGTATAGCCCTGGCTGTCCTGGAACTCACTCTGTAGACCAGGCTGGCCTTGAACTCAGAAATCTACCTGCCTCTGCCTCCCAAGTGCTGGGGTTAAAGGCGTGCGCCACCACTGCCCTGCATCACTGGATTTTCAATGAACACTTTGATGCATTTGTTTTCCAGAAAAGCCAAACTGATCTGAGGGCTCACATTCGGCAGTGATGACAGACATGAAAGACCATCTCCAATCCCATCTTGGTTTATTGTAGCAGGAGAACAACTGCACCAACATTGTTTATCAATGGCATTTGTAGAATTTGACAGTTTTAAAGGATTGGATACAGTAAGGGATAGAAAATAACAGAGAGGTTCTATTTAAAAAGTGTACAACGAAGTATCCACACTTTGGTCTTCCTTCTTCTTGAGTTTCATGAGTTTTGCAAATTGTATCTTGGTTACTCTGAGCTTCTGGACTAATAGCCACTTATCAGTGAGTGTGTATCATGTGTGTTCTTTTGTGACTGGGTTACCTCACTTAGGATAATATCCTCCAGATCCACCCATTTGTCTAAAAATTTCATGAATTCATTGTTTTTAATAGCTGAATAGTATTCCATTGTGTAAATGTACCACATTTTCTTTATCCATTCCTCTATTGAGGGACATCTGGATTCTTTCCAGCTTCTTGCTATTATAAACAAGGCTGCTCTGAACATAGTGGAACATGTGTCCTTATTGCATGTTGGAACATCTTCTGTGTATATACCCAGGAGTGGTATAGCTGGGTGCTCAGGTAGTACTATGTCAAATTTTCTGAGGAACTGCCAAACTGATTTCCAGAGTGGTTGTACAAGCTTGCAATCCCACCAGCACTGGAGAAGTGTTCCTCTTTCTCCACATCCTCACCAGCATCTGCTGTCACCTGAGTTTTTGATCTTAGCCATTCTGACAGGTGTGAGGTGTAATCTCAAGGTTGTTTTGATTTGCATTTCCCTGATGATTAAGAATGGTGAACATTTTTTTAGGTGTTTCTCAGCCATTCGGTATTCCTCAGTTGAGAATTCTTTGTTTAGCTCTGTAGCCCAGTTTTTAATAGGGTTATTTGGTTTTCTGAAGTCCAACTTCTTGAGTTCTTTGATCCTTCTTAGAAGGGGGAACAAAATACCCATGGAAGGAGTTACAGAGACAAAGTTCAGAACAGAGACTGAAGGAATGACTGTCCAGAGACTGCCCCACATGGGGATCCATCCCATAAACAACCACCAAACCCAGACACTATTGCGAATGCCAACAAGAGCTTGCTGACAGGAGCCTGATAAAGCTGTCTCCTGAGAGGCTCTGCCAGTACATGACAAATACAGAAGTGGCTGCTCACAGCTATCCATTGGATGAAGCACAGGGTCCCCAATGAAGGAGCTAGAGAAAGTACCCAAGGAGCTGAAGGGGTTTGCAACCCCATAGGAGGAACAACGATATGAACTAACCAGTACCCCAGAGCTCTCTGGGACTAAACCACCAATCAAAGAAAACACATGGTAGGACTCATGGCTCTAGCTGCATATGTAGCAGAGTGTGGCCTAGTCAGTCATCAATAGGAGGAGAGGCCATTGGTCCTGTGAAGGTTCTATGCCCCACTATAGGGGAATGCCAGGGCCAGGAAGCAGGAGTGGGTGGGTTGGGGAGCAGGGGGAGAGGGGAGGGAGTTTTGGGGGGGAAACTAGGAAAAGGGACAATATTTGAAATGCAAATAAAGAAAATATCTAATTTTAAAAAGTATAGACTGGCAGAGATTCAGGAGTCAGAATAAAGAGGGTTATGTAATGGATATGTATAGGGTATATATAAATCATGGATATTTCACATGTGTGTGTATATGTAAGCTATGTATGTGTGTATATGTAATTAGTATATGTGTATGTTTGTGTGTGTGGCATAGGTGTGTGTGTTTATGTGTGGTATAGGTATGTGTGTATGTGGTATATGTCTGTGTGAGTATGTGTGTGGTGTATGTATATATGAGTTTATATGTGCTTGTGTGTATGGTATTTGTGTGTGTGATGGGTGTATGTGGTATTTATGTGTATATGTCTGTGTGTGGTGTATGTATGTGTAGTGTATGTATATATATATGTATGTATATATATATATATATATATATATATATGTGTGTGTGTGTGTGTACATGCATGTATGTGTGTGGTATAGGTATGTGTATATGTCGTATATGTGAGTGAATGTGTATGTGTGGTTGTGTGCATATGGTGTGTGTGGGGGGGGTAGATGGTGAGACTAACTGACATGGAGTTTCACATTTCCATGTTTCTCAGCTACTGTTATTTATAAAAATTGGCAGAGCAAGCTACAGGACTCAGTCGCCCTGATTATGCTTGCATGGACTGTGGAAGACTGGACAGCCTATGTGTTGGATGAAGAGCTGACATACATTCACCTCTCTAAATAAGTCTCTATTAACTTGATAACCTATGGTCATCGCCTATATGCTTTATCAGTTAGTCTTGGTTTTGTTGTTGTTTTCTTTTGTTTTTTTTGTTTTTCTCTCAGAGTGGAAAAGCAAAGCATGCACAGGAGCTATAAAAGAAAATTTTATTTTCCTTTTGGCCATTTTAACTAAAAAAGTGATTGATAATCTCATGATATATTTTGGTTGTTGAAGCTGTTGTTACTCTTCTTGTTTAAATCTTAAACTGCACTGGAGGTAGGAGGATGCCAATAGGAAAGTATTTTGGCCATGTGTTCAGAGTCGCTTTCTCCATGGGAGTTAAGTTGTCCCTAGAACAGGAGGTGCTGATAGAATAATTGTATTTATTCTTCCCACTTCATGATTTCTCTCTTATAAACATTGTTGTGCATTATTGGCCTCCATGTTCCTTTTTCTCATCTGATGTTTAACAAATATTTTTCTAATTGCCTGAAACAGTGTGGTCCAATAAAGTGAAATTGGCTTTGGCTTGAACTTGCATGTCTGATCTCTTGCCAGGGGTTAGAGTCACCCATTTGAACTGACTTTCACTCTGTTTCTTGCTCTCTCTCTCTCTCTCTCTCTCTCTCTCTCTCTCTCTCTCTCTCTCTCTCCTTCTCTCTCTCTCTGCTAATGTGTAACCCACAAGTCAATGCTTCAGATTTCTATAAACAGAACATGGCTTTAAGGGTCTCTGTCTGTGTCTATCATCTGCTTAGCTATGTGCCTACCCATGTTCCATCTAAATTCTTTAAGCACCTAAATCAACAGACCAGAGTTCCAGCCCAAGTCACAGGAGGAGGGGGTGCACCCAACGCTTAGAAAACAAGAGTACTCAGCGTAACCCAGTTGTTTGCAGTCTGGAAACACTTTACAAACAATCTCCAGGAAAATAACCAAGTGAACAGTGCAGGTCCACCGCAATGGAACAGAGATGCTGTGTGATCAGTTAGCTATGACCTGCAAATAAACACAGACTGGCAAGCTATCAAGGGGAAACCGAACCTCCCAACTGTCCATCACAAGATGAAGAGTTAGAGGAAACTTAAAGCTTCAGATGTGTGACTTCTTGACTCTGAGAAGGAGGTCAAAAGCTTCAAGGACCCTCTTGGTTTGGTGTATGAAGCTCCCGAGTTTCCCATAATCCAGAGCAGAAACATTTATTTTAGCATCTACCCACTTTGACCACAGCCTAAGTCTTGGGAGACCTCATTCCTGTAGTTGCTTGAACTGAGTAGCATGCATACCTCAGCCTCCCAGGGGTGGGCTCGTGGTTCATTTGTCCTGTTTCAAGCAATTGTCCTAGGAAGGGCCTGTCAAAATGGTCCCATTTCTATACATTCAACCACAATTCTACATGAAACTGTAATGTGTGTCTCTGGGCAGCAGCTTCTGTTTCCACTGGGTTGATAAACACAGTTGATTTGAAAACTCTCAACAAATTTCCATCCTTTCAGGAATGTTATAGAACCTGTTGCACACTCTATACTCAGTCTCTAAGGACAGATGGCCATCCTCAACCTACATCACAATCCAATCAGAAATGGGAGTGGCTTCAGAAAGGGGAGTGGCTTCACTTCCTTTTCTTTTCCATAGTGCAACGTTATCTTCTTTGAGGAACAATAACAGAATTGTTTTGGTTTTGCCTAAAGCTTTGATAACTATAGATTGTTCATTCTTCAAGTTCTCATTGATTAAAGCTTGAGTCCCTCTGTTTTCCCCTGGGCCCTACCTGTTTATTATTTTTGTGGTCTGGATTGGGATCACATTTCCAGATTAGGCTAATGGAGATTGGATCAATGTTAGATTTAGACAATAAACAGAAGGGAAAGGGAACTTGTTTTGATGACTGCTTGAGGTGAACTGGGTCCTATGGTTAAGACTAAAAAAAGGATACAGAGCAGCTAACACATTTTGTCCAACTGAAGTTAGATGGGGACATAGGGCTCAGCATCCGAAGCATTCGTGTGTCTTGATGATGCTCTTAAGCAAACAAACAAACAAACAAACAAACAAATTGGAAACTATGCTGTGGACAAAAGGACCATGGGCAGAAATCACCCAGAGAATAAATTCCACATAAACTCCCCTCTGGCCACCCCTGTCATCGATCTAAAAACAAATAGCATTCTATTCTTCCTGTATCCATAAACTTACTATAATATAGCAGAAGAATTCAATCATAGCTCATGTCATGCTTGCTCTAGCGAAGGAAAAAGACGTTAAAAGCCAGTGTAATTCTTGATTGATGCCACCAGTCTCCGGAGAGAGGAAGAAACAACCCAGTAATCATTAGGTCAATTATAAGAAACCATGAAATCTATTGAGAAGGGACAAAGTTCTGTAAATAAGAGAATTCTCCTTTACTCAATATATTGTTGACTAAAGTAATACATAACACTTGCCTCTGAAAGGCATGATTGTTAACTAGTTTCCGTCAAAAGCCCAGGAGGCCCACCCCTCTTATTGGTAGGAAGATCTGTAACAGTAATGGGATCCCATACTCAGCATTGCACAACTGATGCCTGGTACCCACTAATAATTGAGTACTTTGACACAAAACTTTAAAAGTAAATCTTAGTGAATATCAGCTCTCATCCTGCTAATGGCTGGAATAATAACGTACTCTAAAAGCCTTTTACCAAGGAGTAAGAAAAACTTCTTCAAGGGTGAAGGGATAGTGGTATGGTAGGGCTGTAAATTAATTAAAGAGACCAGAATAAAGAGCCTCTCATTGATTATGCTAAACCTAAGGGCAGGAGGATCTGGTAAGAAGAGGAAGGGGCCTGCGACCCCCCTCACAGCCATGTGGCTGTCACCTGCATCTGAGTCTCACTGTGAGCTCCTTCTTCATCTGTGACTTGATGGTTACACCCATGCTCCCCATCTGAGTCTCTCTCTCTCTCTCTCTCTCTCTCTCTCTCTCTCTCTCTCTCTCTCTCTCTCTCCTCAGATGTGCCACCTTTTCCTCTCCTATCCAGCTTTTGGCTGTTTAGCTCTTTATTTAACTAATCATAAGGTGATGGAAAAACAATGTTTTACAAAATACTGAGTCAGGAGATGCTTCATATACTGACAATACCAAATTCTGGACTATAACTAGATCTTTTTAGGCAGAAATCAGCATTTGAGTACACAGTGCACAAAACATCCTTCAACATGTGTGTGTGTGTGCGTGTGCATGTGTGTGTGTGCGTGTGCGTGTGCGTGCGCGTGCGCGTGCGCACGTGTGTGTGTGTGTGTGTGTGTGTGTGTGTGTGTGTGTGTGTGTGTACATACCCCAACATGATAAAGTCTCTTACAGGACAGTAGGTGACATAGTAGGAATGACTGGCTGGCTAGCTGGCCAAGGAGTCCCAAAGATCTGCCCATCTCCACCTCTCTAGCACTGAGATTGCTGTCTGCCTGGCTTTGCTTCTTTTTTAAATTTTACATTCAATTACTTTACTTTATGTATATCAGTGTTTTTGTCTCTCTGTCTGTCTTTAGGGGTATGGGGGAGAGCTTTTGGGCCTTAGCAGAAAAGATCCAATGACTAACAGTGGAGGAATCTACTTCCTTGCAGATATCAGAGATGAGAGAGAGAGAGAGAGAGAGAGAGAGAGAGAGAGAGAGATTAAGAAGCCAACTATCAATTGCCTTGAGAATGACCCAAACACAAACATTTAACATCCATTATGTCCATATTCGCCATTATTAGCTTGGCCGGAGGTACAAAACCTTTACCCTTGAAAACCCTGCAGCACAATCTAGAGGGCAGGAATGCGTGGAGGGCAGGTTCGGGAAGTAGAGGCGTTACGTCTCTCTGCAGTAAAGAACGTGGAGGTAAGGTGGCCCCAGACTTAGAGGATTATGTTTGAATTCCTGAAGTGACAAGGGAGAAAGGCAGAATGAGTAAGAAGACCCAGTGTGAAAAGAACCATGTAGCTGTGGCATGGAGTTGACACCCAGCCTGGGAGTCAGGTAACACCTGTTTTCCATAGCTGCCACTTTGTTACTCTCTGAATTAAAGGAGGGGGCCACTGATTAGATGGTTTTCTGTCATGAGCCTAAATCTAAGAAAAGCAAAAGCAAAAAAAAAAAAAAATTAGAGGAAAGACAGAAGGATTGTGCTGTTTCTGGCTGAATTACCCTACGGATACTTATCATTTCCATACAAAGAACTGCTAAAGAATCTGAGCCTTTAACAAAGATTAATTCACTTTAGGTGTTTCACATCTGAGGAGGAAGGCTTTCCAATACAAGTGTCGCAGCTCTGAGGGGAATACCACAAAGTCACACCACACAACAAACCTCGCCCAGATTTCTTGGGAGAGACACAGAGGGGTGGTTGCCTCTGCTCCGTGAGACGCAGCAGGGGACTGAGCAAGAGGCAAGCTTATATGGCGTTTCCTGAGTGTGGAGTAGAGACTGGTGGGATTTCAAGCCAAGCCCAGGGATTGGTGGGATTTCAAGCTCAAGGTTTGGTGGTCTTTGGTGGGTTTCAAACCTGGAAGTGGGCTTGGACCTTGTGCTCTACAATAAGAACATTATAGTAGCTAGAGATGCAGCTCAGCGATGGTGCCCTTGTCTAGTGTGTGTGAGGCAGTGGTTGTCTAGTGTGTGTGAGGCAGTGGTTGTCTAGTGTGTGTGAGGCAGTGGTTGTCTAGTGTATGTGAGGCAGTGGCTTCACTCCCCGGGCCAGAAAGGAGAAAGAGCACAATACTACTGAAACTTTTCCTAAAAATCAAAGTAATTAATTTTTAAATTAATTATTTTTTTGGTTTAAATTAATTATTGAATTAATGACTTCTTTGCCATATCTTTAGACTAAATTCAAAAGTTAAAAATAGGTTTCTGGCGTTTCGTGACTGTAACAGTTAAGATGAAGTAAAATAATCCCATATCTTAGGTCAACGATGGGGAACCTGTGGCCTGCGAGGGAAGATGCCTCATTGCCTGTTCTGTCTTTGTGCGTTCAGGACCATTGTCTTCGTTTCAACATGATTGAAATATGGAAAGAAATAGTATTTTGTGATGTGTGAAAGTTGCATTGCCTTTAAATCTCAGGGTCCATACTCAAGGCTTCATGGACTTTCACTTGCCTAAGGATGCTTCTATTCTGTGCCAGAGTTGAGGTGTTACAGAAGAGAATGTGTGGTCTGCACCCTAGAAGACGATTATCTGCCTCAAAACCTTTGGCCCTGGCCTTAATTAAGAGTTTGTAATGCACCTCCACAATACTACATAGTTTCTTTAAAATAAAAATCCATGTTACTTTATTTTATGTATGTGGGTGTTTCCTGAGGGTGTGTGTGTATGTGTGTGTGT